>NC_074695.1:12484635-12607135 GCF_029448725.1 Salvelinus fontinalis
CTGTGCTGTTTATGAATGGGAAAGGCTAAGCCTGCTAGTCTAGCTGTGCTGTTTATGACTGGGAAAGGCTAAGCCTGCTAGTCTAGCTGTGCTGTTTATGAATGTAAAGGCTAAGCCTGCTAGTCTAGCTGTGCTGTTTATGAATGTAAAGACTAATCCTGCTAGTCTAGCTGTGCTGTTTATGAATGTAAAGACTAAGCCTGCTAGTCTAGCTGTGCTATTTATGACTGGGAAAGGCTAAGCCCGCTAGACTAGCTGTGCTGTTTATGAATGTAAAGACTAAGCCTGCTAGTCTAGCTGTGCTGTTTATGAATGTAAAGACTAATCCTGCTAGTCTAGCTGTGCTGTTTATGAATGTAAAGACTAAGCCTGCTAGACTAGCTGTGCTGTTTATTAATGTAAAGACTAAGCCTGCTAGACTAGCTGTGCTGTTTATGAATGTAAAGGCTAAGCCTGCTAGTCTAGCTGTGCTGTTTATGAATGTAAAGGCTAAGCCTGCTAGTCTAGCTGTGCTGTTTATGAATGTAAAGGCTAAGCCTGCTAGACTAGCTGTGCTGTTTATGAATGTAAAGGCTAAGCCTGCTAGTCTAGCTGTGCTGGTTATGAATGTAAAGGCTAAGCCTGCTAGTCTAGCTGTGCTGTTTATGAATGTAAAGACTAAGCCTGCTAGACTAGCTGTGCTGTTTATGAATGTAAAGGCTAAGCCTGCTAGACTAACTGTGCTGTTTATGAATGTAAAGGCTAAGCCTGCTAGTCTAGCTGAATTATTAGCTCTTCTAGACATGTATTTATGTCCCCATAAACCTGGACCACCAGACACACACGTTTACTGCTTATGATGCACACACCCACCCAAACCACCCTACCTATACCCAGAAAAACAGATATCCTCTCTCCACACACACACACACACACACACACACACACACACACACACACACACACACACACACACACACACACACACACACACACACACACACACACACACACACACACAGTGGTGGCCTTGTATGCATTTCCCAATTTCCCTGTGGCAGAGACTCCAGGGTTGTGTGTGTGTACGTGTCTAAGTGTGTCTTCACTGGCGTGGTGGATTGTGTTCCGACTGGCTGTGCTGTGCCGGGAAGCGAGGGGTTAACATGGCTCGCAGCAGGAAGGCAACGCCTGGGCCTGCCTCCCAACAGATGTTAGATTGTTTCAGAGCTGCGGTTAAATTGTTGGACGGCTTTCCAGCACACAGGGGAGGGGGCGGGGATTAGGGCTCGGAGGATCGCAGCTGCAAAGATGGAGAGGAGTAGAAGCCAAGAGAGAGCGAGAGAGAGGGGGTGGACTGAAAGAGAGGGTGTAGAGCTAGAAAGAGAGAGGGCGAATGAGAGGGTACTGAAGGAGAGGGGTTAGAGATAGAAAGAGAGAGGATGAGGGGGGGTTAGAGATAGAAAGAGAGAGGGCGAATGAGATGGGGGTACTGAAGGAGAGGGGGTAGAGATAGAAAGAGAGAGGATGAGGGGGTAGAGATAGAAAGAGAGAGGATGAGGGGGTAGAGATAGAAAGAGAGAGGATGAGAGGGGGGTAGAGATAGAAAGAGAGAGGATGAGAGGGGGGTAGAGATAGAAAGAGAGAAGGCGAATGAGAGGGAGTACTGAAGGAGAGGGGGTAGAGATAGAAAGAGAGAGGATGAGGGGGTAGGGATAGAAAGAGAGAGGATGAGGGGGTAGAGATAGAAAGAGAGAGGATGAGGGGGGTAGAGATAGAAAGAGAGAGGATGAGAGGGGGGTAGAGATAGAAAGAGAGAGGATGAGAGGGGGGTAGAGATAGAAAGAGAGAGGATGAGAGGGGGGTAGAGATAGAAAGAGAGAAGGCGAATGAGAGGGAGTACTGAAGGAGAGGGGGTAGAGATAGAAAGAGAGAGGATGAGAGGGGGGTAGAGATAGAAAGAGAGAGGATGAGAGGGGGGTAGAGATAGAAAGAGAGAGGATGAGAGGGGGGTAGAGATAGAAAGAGAGAGGATGAGAGGATGTAGAGATAGAAAGAGAGAGGATGAGAGGGTGTAGAGATAGAAAGAGAGCGGATGAGATGGGGGTAGAGATAGAAAGAGAGAGGATGAGAGGGGTGTAGAGATAGAAAGAGAGCGGATGAGATGGGGGTAGAGAGAGAAAGAGAGAGGATGAGAGGGGGGTAGAGAGAGAAAGAGAGCGGATGAGGGGGTAGAGATAGAAAGAGAGAGGATGAGGGGGGTAGAGATAGAAAGAGAGAGGATGAGGGGGGTAGAGATAGAAAGAGAGAGGATGAGATGGGGGTAGAGAGAGAAAGAGAGATGATGAGAGGGGGGTAGAGATAGAAAGAGAGAGGATGAGAGGGGGGTAGAGATAGAAAGAGAGAGGATGAGAAGGGGGTAGAGATAGAAAGAGAGAGGATGAGAGGGGGGTAGAGATAGAAAGAGAGAGAATGAGAGGGGGGTAGAGATAGAAAGAGAGAGGATGAGAGGGGGGTAGAGATAGAAAGAGAGAGGATGAGAGGGGGGTAGAGAGAAAGAGAGAGGATGAGAGGGAGGTAGAGAGAAAGAGAGAGGATGAGAAGGGGTTAGAGATAGAAAGAGAGAGGATGAGAGGGGGGTAGAGAGAAAGAGAGAGGATGAGAAGGGGTTAGAGATAGAAAGAGAGAGGATGAGAGGGGGGTAGAGAGAGAAAGAGAGAGGATGAGAGGGGGGTAGAGAGAGAAAGAGAGATGATGAGAGGGGGGTAGAGAGAGAAAGAGAGATGATGAGAGGGGGGTAGAGATAGAAAGAGAGAGGATGAGAGGGGGGTAGAGATAGAAAGAGAGAGGATGAGAGGGGGGTAGAGATAGAAAGAGAGAAGGCGAATGAGAGGGAGTACTGAAGGAGAGGGGGTAGAGATAGAAAGAGAGACAGACAGACAGACAGACAGACAGACAGACAGACAGACAGACAGACAGACAGACAGTGAAATAGTTCCAAGTTGTAATTTTTTCCCCTCCCTAACACAATAAAAGGCATGTTCCAAAAGCCATTGCCCCTGGGGAGAAGAGGAAAGAGGAGGACAGGAAAGCTCTGACCGGTTTCTGCATAAATAGCACTTTGAAGTGGGGGGGGGGCATGTGGAAGAAGCTCCGTGTCAAAAACCTCTAGTGCGGCTTTAGTTAAATATGCTCTCTTCCCTTGGGGCAGAACTGTACTGCATAGCTTAGTGTTCTTCACCTCACCCCTCTCTACCAGTTCACCACCTTCTTACTGCAGATAGACTCACATTTAGCACAGAGCTTTCCAGCTGTAACCCTGCATGTAAACCATGAGCACGGGTACACTTATAGAAACAATTGTTCCAAAACGGTTCTTCGGCTGTACCCATAGGAGAACCCTTTTTGATTCCAGATAGAGCCCATTTTGGTTCCCTTTTGGGTTCCATGTAGAACCCTCTGTGGAAAGGCTTCTCCTATGGGGACAGCCAAAGAACCGTTTTGGAACAATTGTTTCTATGAGTGTACCCGTGCTCATGGTTTACATGCAGGAAAAGAAAGCACCTCTTTTTCTAAGAGTGTAGACACAGACCTATTGCAGTTTGAAGTGTTGAAGTATGTACTGTATCTAGCTAAAGAAAATATTATAAATATACAGTTCAATGTTCTTTTTGGACAGTGTTGTTCAGGTAAAAAAAAAAAAATGTTACCTTTATTTAACTAGGCAATTCAGTTAAGAACAAATTCTTATTTATAATGATGGCCTACCGGGGAATTGTGGGTTAACTAACAGCCTTGTTCAAGGGGCAGAACGACAGATTTTTACATTGTCAGCTCGGGCATTCGATCCAGCAACCTTTCGGTTACTGGCCCAACGCTCTAACTACTAGGCTACCTGCCACCCCAAAGGTGCAGCTTCAAAGGCTGAATAGGACACGTAGAGGATCTGGTAGATTGCTGGCCCCCTGAGTATCTGTATGTGTGTGTGGTGGTCTGGTTATTCCCTATCCAGGTGCACAGAGTAAGCCCTACACCTGGGCCTGCTGGGTAAACAGCTCTGTACTGCCTCGCATGGCTGCCTCTGCAGACTGTGTGTGTGTGTGTGTGTGTGTGTGTGTGTGTGTGTGTGTGTGTGTGTGTGTGTGTGTGTGTGTGTGTGTGTGTGTGTGTGTGTGTGTGTGTGTGTGTGTGTGTGTGTGTGTGTGTGTGTGTGTGTGTGTGTGTGTGTCTAATTTCGCCTTCCCCCTTTGCCTTCTCCCCAACTCTGTTGAGGCCATACAGTGTGCAGAAAACATTGAACTAATCATATCCAGACAGGTTTGTATGTCAGGCCCATACATTGTGTTGCCTATCAGTTAACCCACAACAGGAGGTTTACAGTATCACCAGTCTACACCACACAAAAACATACGTTATTGTACGACAAAGGCACTAACACCTACATGCCACTGATGGGATCAATCCAGACGGACCCAATCTGCGCCACCCAAAATGGCACCCTATTCCCCACATAGTGCACTACTTTCGACCAGAGCCCTTACGGGCCCTATATAGGCAATAGGATTTGGGATGCAACCAATGTGTATATGGCCCACCGCAGGAAACCAGCGTGTCACGATGTCCTTGTTGTACTCATATAGGGATGTGGTCAGGAGATCAAATGAGAGGATACCACTGTTACCACGAACCAGACAGGACATTGAATCACCCATTAACACTGGTGGACAGTTACAGTATGGTTTAGTCATTATAGTCTGTAGTCTACACTCAGTGTTTCTCAATCACATTATTGTTCTGTCCCCGGCTCCTAACCCTCCCGATTCCACTGAACAATAGTAAGGTGATTAGTTAGTTTAGTCGAGTGTATTGGTGCTGGGTTAGGGCGAACGTGTGTGTCTGTGTGTGTCTGTGTCTGTGTGTGTCTGTGTCTATGTGTGTCTATGTGTGTCTGTGTGTGTCTGTGTCTGTGTCTGTGTCTGTGTCTGTGTCTGTGTCTGTGTCTGTGTCTGTGTGTGTGTGTGTGTGTGTGTGTGTAATTGTGTAATTGTGTATGTTCGGTCACTGGGGTGGAAAGGGAGTGTGGCCCTGTGGTGGAAACGGAGTGTGGCCCTGGGGTGGAAACGGAGTGTGGCCCTGGGGTGGAAACGGAGTGTGGCCCTGTGGTGGAAAGGGAGTGTGGCCCTGGGGTGGAAACGGAGTGTGGCCCTGTGGTGGAAAGGGAGTGTGGCCCTGGGGTGGAAAGGGAGTGTGGCCCTGGGGTGGAAAGGGAGTGTGGTCCTGTGGTGGAAAGGGAGTGTGTCCCTGTGGTGGAAAGAGAGTGTGGCCCTATGGTGGAAAGGGCGTGTGGCCCTGTGTTGGAAAGGGACTGAGGCCCTGGGGTGGAAAGGGCGTGTGGCCCTGTGTTGGAAAGGGACTGAGGCCCTGGGGTGGAAAGAGAGTGTGGCCCTGTGGTGGAAAGGGAGTGTGTCCCTGTGGTGGAAAGGGAGTGTGGCCCTGGGGTGGAAAGGGAGTGTGGCCCTGGGGTGGAAAGGGAGTGTGGTCCTGTGGTGTAAAGGGAGTGTGGTCCTGTGGTGTAAAGGGAGTGTGGTCCTGTGGTGGAAAGGGAGTGTGGCCCTATGGTGGAAAGGGCGTGTGGCCCTGTGTTGGAAAGGGACTGAGGCCCTGGGGTGGAAAGGGAGTGTGGCCCTGTGGTGGAAAAGGAGTGTGGCCCTGTGGTGGAAAGGGAGTGTGGCCCTGTGGTGGAAAGGGATTGTGGCCCTGAGGTGGAAAGGGATTGTGGCCCTGTGGTGGAAAGGGAGTGTGGCCCTGTGGTGGAAAAGGAGTGTGGCCCTGTGGTGGAAAGGGAGTGTGGCCCTGTGGTGGAAAAGGAGTGTGGCCCTGTGGTGGAAAGGGAGTGTGGCCCTGTGGTGGGTTAGTGCTTCAGCTGGTCTTGGTTACACAAAGAGCAGCCAGTCAGAGCCTGGCTCGGCCCCGGCTGCTGAGACAATACTTGGAACGGAGATAATGAAGAACACACACACACACACACACACACACACACACACACACACACACACACACACACACACACACACACACACACACACACACACATTCAGCAGGGGAATGCTAGGGTGGTTCTACTGTACTGAGGGTTATGGGGTTCTACTGTACTGAAGGTTATGGGGCTCTACTGTACTGAAGGTTATGGGGTTCTACTGTACTGAGGGTTATGGGGTTCTACTGTACTGAGGATTATGGGGTTCTACAGTACTGAGGGTTATGGGGTTCTACAGTACTGAAAGTTATGGGGTTCTACTGTACTGAGGGTTATGGGGTGCTACAGTACTGAAGGTTATGTGGTTCTACAGTACTGAGGGTTATGGGGTTCTACAGTACTGAAAGTTATGGGGTTCTACAGTACTGAGGGTTATGGGGTTCTACTGTACTGAGGGTTATGGGGTTCTACAGTACTGAAGGTTATGGGGTTCTACTGTGCTGAGGGTTATGGGGTACTACAGTACTGAAGGTTATGGGGTTCTACTGTACTGAGGGTTACGGGGTTCTACAGTACTGAAGGTTATGGGGTTCTACTGTACTGAGGGTTATGGGGTTCTACTGTACTGAGGGTTATGGGGTTCTACTGTACTGAGGGTTATGGGGTTCTACTGTACTGAGGGTTATGGGGTTCTACAGTACTGAATGTTATGGGGTTCTACTGTACTGAAGGTTATGGGGTTCTACTGTACTGAGGGTTATGGGGTTCTACTGTACTGAGGGTTATGGGGTTCTACAGTACTGAAGGTTATGGGGTTCTACTGTACTGAAGGTTATGGGGTTCTACTGTACTGAGGGTTATGGGGTTCTACTGTACTGAGGGTTAAGGTTATGGGGTTCTACTGTACTGAGGCTTATGGGGTTCTACAGTACTGAAGGTTATGGGGTTCTACTGTACTGAAGGTTATGGGGTTCTACTGTACTGAAGGTTATGGGGTTCTACTGTACTGAGGGTTATGGGGTTCTACAGTACTGAAGGTTATGGGGTTCTACTGTACTGAAGGTTATGGGGTTCTACTGTACTGAAGGTTATGGGGTTCTACTGTACTGAGGGTTATGGGGTTCTACTGTACTGAGGCTTATGGGGTTCTACAGTACTGAAGGTTATGGGGTTCTACTGTACTGAAGGTTATGGGGTTCTACTGTACTGAAGGTTATGGGGTTCTACTGTACTGAGGGTTATGGGGTTCTACTGTACTGAGGGTTATGGGGTTCAACTGTACTGAAGGCTACGAGGTTCTACTGTACTGAGGGTTAAGGTTATGAGGTTTACTGTATTGAGGGTTAAGGTTATGGGGTTCTACTGTACTGAAGGCTATGAGGTTCTACTGTACTGAAGGTTATGGGGTTCTACTGTACTGAAGGCTATGTGGTTCTACTGTACTGAGGGTTAAGGTTATGAGGTTTACTGTATTGAGCGTTAAGGTTATGGGGTTCTACTGTATTGAGGGTTTTCTTGTCACACACACAGCATATGTTTACTATCCTTGTGGGGACCTAAAATGTATTTACATTCAAAATTGTATTTTCCCTAAACCTAACCCTAAATCCTAACCCCTCACCCTAAGTCTAACCCCAATTGTAACCCTAACCCTAACCCTAACCCTAACCCTAATTCTAACCCTTAACCTTACCCCTGAGCCTAACCCCTAAACCTAACCGCACAACTAATTCTAACCCTAACTCTAACCCCCAAATCTAATTGTAACCCTAAACCTAACCCCTAAACCTAACCCTAACCCTAATTGTAACCCTAAACCTAACCCCTAACCCTAACCCCTAACCCTAACCCCTAACCCTAATTCTAACCCCTAACCCCTAACCCTAATTGTAACCCTAAACCTACCCCTAACCCTAACCCCTAACCCTAATTGTAAACCTAAACCTAACACATAAACCTAACCCTAACCCTAATTGTAACCCTAAACCTAACCCCTAACCCTAATTGTAACCAAAACCTAACCCTAACCCCTAACCCTATTTGTAACCCTATACCTAAACCTAACCCCTAACCTCTAACCGTAATTGTAACCCTAAACCTAACCCGTAACCCCTAACCCTAACTGTAACCCTAAACCTATTCCCTAACACTAACCCTAATTGCAACCCCAAACCTAACCCTAACCCAACTCTAATTGTAACCCTAAATCTAACCCGTAACCCCTAACCCTAATTGTAATCCTAAACCTAACCCCTAACCCCTAACCCCTAACCCTAATTGTAATCCTAAACCTAACCCCTAACCCCTAACCCTAACCCTAATTGTAACCCTAAACCGAACCCCTAACCCTAATTGTAACCCTAAACCTAACCCCTAACCTTAAACACTAACCCTAATCCCTAACCCTAACCCCTAACCCTAATTGTAACCCTAAATCTAACCCCTAACCCTAATTTTAACCCTAAACCTAACCCCTAACCCTAATTGTAACCCTAAATCTAACCCCTAACCCTAATTTTAACCCTAAACTTAACCCTAACCCCTAACCCTAATTGAAACCCTAACCCCTAACCCTAAACCTAAACCTAACCCCTAACCCTAATCCCTAACCCTAATTGTAACCCTAAACCTAACCCCTAACCCCTAACCCTAATTGTAACCCTAAACCCTAATTGTAACCCTAAACCTACCCCCTAACCCTAACCCCTAACCCTAATTGTAACCCTAAACCTACCCCCTAACCCTAACCCCTAACCCTAATTGTAACCCTAAACCTAACCCCTAACCCTAATTGTAACCCTAACCCCTAACCCTAAACCTAACCCGTAAATGTAAAACACACACCATTGGTGATAATGGTGTTGAAGTGCCTCCAGCAGGGGAGGGCGCCCATATGGCAGGTGATGTTGTGGTACACCGGTGTCTTGTTGGACTGCTTCACCCAGCTCACCATGAATCATTGTCTGGAACTCTGTGGTACAGGAAATAGTCCATGCGGATTACACAATGGAAATTAGCATGTAGTAAACTGGCGTCACTGAACTCGTGAGTGAGTGACTGTGTGTGTGTGTGTGTGTGTGTGTGTGTGTGTGTGTGTGTGTGTGTGTGTGTGTGTGTGTGTGTGTGTGTGTGTGTGTGTGTGTGTGTGTGTGTGTGTGTGTGTGTGTGTGTGTGTGTGTGTGTGTGTGTGTGTGTGTGTGTGTGTGTGTGTGTAGAAGGGTCTGTAAAGGTTATAATGCTGGGTTCAAGTCTATGAAGTGAATTCATTTGGTCTTCTTCATGTAAAAAAAGATGCTGTGTCTAATTACCTGTACTTGCTTTCTAAATAGTAAGCATTTGGGTATGTGAACATAGAACGTTTTATAGTATGTGAAATTTAGAAAATGTAAAAAGAGTATTCTTTAATTGTTAGGATATTTTCAGACTCACATGTGTTTGACAACAGCTGATAATCAGATGAGGGAACTAGAGAGAGGAAAGAGACAGAGAGAGGGAGGGAGAGAGGGGGTAGAGAGAGAAAGAGAGAGGAGGGAGGGAGAGAGAGAGAAAGAGAGGGTGGGAGCGAGAGGGTGAGAGATCTCAGGGAATTAGACCAAAGTACTCAATTGGTACAACATATATAGAGTACTGCACACACTACAATTACTTAGGTTTAAAAAAAGCTCAACTGGACACCTTAATGATGCAGTGAATGAACTGAGAGAGAAAGCACGCAGGGCATTCTACTCCATAAAAAAACGAATTCAAATTGAAATACCTATTAAAAACGAATTGAATGTGTCATTGAACCAATTGCACTTTATGGCAGCAAGGTGTGGGGTCCATTTGCAAAACAAGATTTCACCCAATGGGACAAACTATCACTATGGTACTATGAATGGATGTTCTGCCCCCTCTAACCAGTGCCTCCACTCCTCCAACATCATAATGACCGTGAGTAGTTCTCGATTTCCCTTCTCAGTTAAGACGAAGGGAAAGGAAAGCGCAGGGATGCAGCTTTTGGTCCTGGGTAGAACGCTGGGACAGGACGGCCCCCACTCTGACGTCTGAGTCATCGACCTCGCCCACAAACTGACTGGACGGATCTAGATGGACTAAGATGGGAGCTGTAGTGAAGCGATGCTTGAGGTCCGAGAACTCCCGGTCAGCTGCTGGAGACCACGTGAACGGAACCTCGGGAGAGGTGAGTGCTGAGAAGCCAGGATGCTGTAACCCCGGAGGAAGCGGCGGTAGAAATGCTCAAACCCCAGGAAACACTGCACTGCACCGCGTTCACTGCACTGCACCGCGTTCACCATGTCAGAGTCCATCTGAATATTTCCAGCTGCAATGACATACCCTAGGAAGGAGATGGTGGAGCGATGGAATTCACATTTCTCTGCTTTAACAAAAAGCTGGTTCTCCAGGAGACTCTGAAGGACCTGTCGGACGTGGAGGACATGATCTTGAGCTGACTGGGGAAAAAACTAGGAAGTCGTCAAGGTAGACAAACACGATCCGGTTCAACATGGAGCACATCGTTGACCAGGGCCTGGAACACTGTGGGCGCATTGGTCAGTCCGAATGGCATAACAAGGTACTCATAGTCTTCCATTCGTCTCCTTCCCGTATCCAAACCAGATGGTAGGTGTTCTTAAGGTCCAACTTTGAGAAGATCATCACCCCCTGGAGAGGCTCGAAAGCCAAGGGGTTGAGTGGTAAAGGGTAACGTTTTTATAACGGTGATGTCATTAATTAATTAACCTCTACTTCATCAGCCTCCCGGATCCGGGATCCTCCTCATCAAGAAAGCTGACTAGCATAGCCTAGCCTAACGGGATAGGGATATCATATAATATAATTTTCATGAAATCACAAGTCCCATACAGCAAATGAAAGATAAACATCTTGTGAATCCAGCCATCATTTCTGATTTTTTAAATGTTTTACAGCGAAAACACAATATGTATTTCTATTAGCTAACCACAATAGCCAAACACACAACCGCATATTTTCACCATGTTTCCACCGCATAGGTAGTGTGAGCGGACCAAGTAATTGGGCGTCACTCTAAAGCGGGAAGGTGGAACAAAAGAGTCAGGAGTAGGTTTTCTTGATTGAACAAAGTTCTATATTGAGGGCATTTGGACAACACAAACACTCCAACAGAATCAATGAAACTCTCCAAAGGAAAAAACATATATCTTCTTCTCCAGAGCAAAACAGGAACACAATACGATTGTCTTTAAATTACCACAAAAAGTCACGACAGTGTCACCGTCTTAATGGTTCTTCCTAGATAGCTCCTCTGTCTCGGTAGCCATCTTCCAGAGATAGTTCCCCTCCTTGCTGGTTCCATACTCTCTCTTATAGGGGAAGGAGAATATCTCATTAGTTGTGTCAGCTGTGCTTAATTGCCTCTGGTTCACCTGTCTCCCATGCCTTGTTGGGCTACCATCCGTAAGCCCAGCCTGCCCTCTGGTGGTCCTTCCACATACCTTCCCCCTCAGGACCGAACCGGAGGGTCGGGCGCCAGACGCACCGTCTTGGTCGCGTCGGGACAGCGCGTCTGCATTCCCGTTCCTCGATCCGGCCCTGTGGATGACATGGAAAGAGAACGGTTGTAAAGACAAAAACCATCTGGCTATTCTGTTGTTATTGTTTCTCTTACCAGCCATCCACGTGAGGGGCGCATGGTCCGTAACTATAGCAAACCTCTGACCCAGTAGGTAGTACCGGAGATAATCGAGGGCCCACTTAATGGCTAAGGCCTCTTTCTCTACAGTAGCATACCTCTGTTCCCGATCGCTGAGCTTCCTACTTATGAAGAGAATCGGCTTCTCTGCTTCGCCTTTACCCTGAGCTAGTACGGCCCCGAGCCCTGTATCCGAGGCGTCGACCTGCACAATGAACTCTTGTGAGAAGTCCGGAGCCTGTAGGACGGGATCAGAACACAGGCCATCTTTTAGCGATTGAAAGGCCTCTTCCGTCTCGTCTTTCCACTCTACCTGATTTGGCAAGTTTTTCTTGATGAGGTTTGTGAGGGGATTGGCAATGGTTGCATATCCCGGGATAAAACGGCGATAATATCCCGTTATCCCTAAGAAGGCCCGAACGTCCCGCTTGGTCCGGGGGCGCGGCCAGTCCCGAATTGCCCTGGTCTTCTCTGCCTGTGGGCGTATTTTCCCATTCCCCACGGTGTACCCCAGGTATTCCGCTTCGGACAGACCCAGGCAGCATTTATTTGGATTGGCCGTCAACCCTGTGGCTTCCAAACTCACGAGCACCCACCGTAATCGCAGGAGGTGACTATCCCAGTCCTCGCTGTGGATAACCACATCGTCTATGTACGCCGCTGCATACTCTTGATGGGGCCGTAGAATGGCATCCATGAGGCGTTGGAAAGTTGCAGCGGCACCATGCAGTCCGAAGGGCATCCTCACATACTGGAAAAGCCCCTCTGGTGTGGCGAAGGCAGTCTTTGGGCGATCCTCCGGAGCCACCGGCACTTGCCAATACCCCTTCGTCAAATCCAGGGTGGTGATGAACTTGGCCTTTCCTAAGCGCTCCAAGAGTTCATCCACGCGGGGCATGGGATACGCATCGAATGTAGAGATGGCATTCATGGCCCTAAAATCGTTGCACAGTCTCATACTACCATCGGATTTGGGGACCAGGACTATGGGACTGGACCACTCACTCGTCGATGGCTCGATCACACCCATCCTCAACATCTCCCTTACCTCGTTCTTAGCGATGACTCGGCGAGCCTCAGGAATCCTGTAAGGGCGGATATGCACCTTCTTGCCGGGTTCAGTGTGGATATGGTGGAACAGGACATCTGTTTGTCCTGGGAATGGAGAGAATATTCGACCGAAGTTCATAATCAGCTTGTCTAGCTGTCTTGACTGCTCCGGCAGGAGAGTTTGACCACGGCGCACCGGTGGTAGAGCCTCCTCTTTTCCTTTTCCCTCCAGGGCCATCAAAGCCACCTCCTCCTCTCTTCCATGGTACGGCTTTAACAGATTTATGTGATAGAGTTGGACCTTCTTCCTTCTATCAGGTTGCTTGATGAGGTAATTGACCGGTGAGACCCTTTTCATTACCTCGTAGGGTCCCCTCCACTGTGCCAGCAAGCGATGTTCGGCCGTGGGCACGAGCACCATCACTTTCTCTCCCACGGTGAACTCACGGGGGGTCGCGGACTTATCATAGGCCCGGCCTTGGGTCCTTTGTGCCTTCTCCATATGCTCCTTGACTATGGGCCACACTGCTGACAGGTGGTCTCTCATCAGGGTAATATGTTCTATTGTGGATCGAAAGGGGCATGGTTGGGTCTCCCAGGTCTCCTTGGCTAAGTCGAGGATCCCTCGACAGGGTCTGCCATAGAGCAATTCAAACGGAGAGAATCCAGTGGATGCTTGGGGTACTTCTCGCAGGGCAAACATTAAGTGTGGGAGAAGCATGTCCCAGTTTTTCCCGTCTCGGGACACCACTCTTCTCAACATGCTTTTAATCGTTTTGTTCAAGCGTTCACACAACCCGTCTGTTTGAGGGTGGAATATGCTTGTACGTATCTGTTGAACCTGATACAACCGACACAAGTCCTTCATCAACCGCGACATGAATGGGGTTCCCTGATCAGTTAAGATCGTCTTGGGGAGGCCCACCCGAGAGAACATCATGAATAATTCCTTGCCAATTCCCTTTGACGACATGTTACGCAGGGGTATGGCCTCCGGGAACTTGGTAGCGTAATCTATGACCACTAGGATGTACTCGTGTCCTCTGGCGGATTTTGGGAGTGGTCCTACGAGGTCCATAGCTATGCGTTCAAAGGGAGTCTCTATGATGGGGAGAGGAATCAAAGGGTTACGCAGGTGTGGCCGTGGAGCTGTACGTTGACATTGATCACACGTCCTACAATACCTGGCCACATCCCGGGTGACCCGGGGCCAATAGAATCTCTGCATGATTCTGTCAATAGTCTTGTCTCGTGCCAGGTGTCCTCCTAGGACTTGGGAATGGGCTAACTGTAGAACTGTATCCCTGTATGGTCTAGGCACCATTAGTAATTCCTGGTTTTCCCCCCTTCGTCGTACGACCCAGTATAAGAGACCCCGCCTGATTGCATAGTAAGGAAGAGGGGGCTCACCTGATCCGTCGACGTTCCTCCCGTCGATCACCTTCACCTTCCTCATGGCCTCCCTTAGGTCTGGGTCTCTATGCTGTGAGGTGCCAAACTGTCCCTTTAATTCCTGGGGCAGATCAACCTCGGTAGAGGGATGTGGAGGATGTTCCCCATCCCCCTCAGGGGTGACCGATGAGAACCCCTTCCAGGTTCCCTCCTCGGATGGAGCTTCAAATATATCCCTTAGCTTCTGGTTGCTCCTTCCTTCCTGTGTAGTGTATAACCCTTCACAGGTGTCTTCATCGGTGGTTTCCTGGAATATCTGTCGTAAACGTTGGGTTGCTATTTCTTCCTCTGCTGAAGAGGACGAGGACGTAGCTACGTCTCCTTGTAGGACTACTACCTCGGGCTTGGATTTTCTCTTCTCTTCTGTCCCCCTTCTTTCCACGCATAACGTCATCTGCCGAAGCTCCTTATATAGGGGACAGTCTCTCCCGATCAATAATGGTACCTTCAGCTGGGGCCCTTTCCCTGCCCTGACTGTACACCTTCCTTTTGGAGTGAGAATCGGCAGATTCACAGTGGGGTAATAGTGGGTGTCTCCATGGATACAGGATACGGCTACTTTGTCTGGTAGCAGTGTTGCGGAGGTCACCAGCCGCTCCTCTACTAACGTAACCATACTTCCCGAGTCGAGAATGGCTACCACATCTTGTCCTTCGACTCGAACTGGAATCTCTGGGGCTGGAGCTATTTCTTCTAACCAACAGTGTTGATCCTGCCCCTTCAAATCGAGATGTGTGGGGGTGGGCAGTGATGAATCTGTGACCATGGGCTCGTCCTTGCTAGGACATTGTGGGGCATGATGGTTGGGAGACTGACATTTATAACACCGACCCTGCTGTGTGGGAGATGACTTCTCCCACCTCCGGAGGGGGTTTGGACGTTTCGGTGGCGGACCCGCCGGGGTGAGTCGGGGTACGGGATTGGAAGAATCCTTCCGTTCCTCCTTGTCATTTTTTAACAACTCCCCTGTAGACCGATATGTTTCCACCGCCTGTGCTATGTCGTCGGCTGACAACGGGTTGGCTTGCCCCACAACCCTTTTTAAGTCACTGGGTAATTCCCCTCAATATCTTGTCCACTACAAGAGTCTCTATCACCTGTCCTACTCCCTTTTCAGGTTCTAGCCACTGTTTCGTCAGTCGTATTAATGCAAAAAACTGGGAATGGACGGGTTTGTCAGCTGTGTAGGTCCATTGATGGAACTTTACGGCCCTATCTCTGGCAGTCAGCTGGTACCGGGATAGGATCTCGGTTTTTAGTCGCCCATAGTCTGCAGCTTTGCGGGCATCCAGGTCAAAATAGGCTTCCTGAGCCACCCCGGTCAAAAGAGGGGCTAATGCGCTCGCCCATTCTGTGGGCGACCACTCTTCCAAGGTGGCCGTCCTTTCGAAGGTGATGAGGAAGGCCTCAATATCATCCTCCTTGGAGAGACGAGGTAAGATGGCGTGAGCAGCCACTCTTGGCTTAACTCTAGGTTCTTCTCGCCGGCTCAGCTGTTGTTGCAGGAGTTCTATGGTTGTATGCTGTGCCGTGATCAATTGTTGTAGTAGGGCGTTATCCATCGTTCTTGAATGGTTCCTCCTGGTCTACTGGAAGAATCTTGAATTACTCACTTATCCTTGTGTCACTCGTCCACCTAATGCCCACATTCTCCACCAATGTG
This sequence comes from Salvelinus fontinalis, assembly GCF_029448725.1. NCBI lineage: Eukaryota > Metazoa > Chordata > Actinopteri > Salmoniformes > Salmonidae > Salvelinus > Salvelinus fontinalis. The sequence goes on from NC_074695.1 coordinate 12,500,428, forward strand.
AGCGGACCAAGTAATTGGGCGTCACTCTAAAGCGGGAAGGTGGAACAAACGAGTCAGGAGTAGGTTTTCTTGATTGAAAAAGTTCTATATTGAGGACATTTGGACAACACAAACACTCCAACAGAATCAATGAAACTCTCCAAAGGAAAAAACATATATCTTCTTCTCCAGAGCAAAACAGGAACACAATACGATTGTCTTTAAATTACCACAAAAAGTCACGACAGTGTCACCGTCTTAATGGTTCTTCCTAGATAGCTCCTCTGTCTCGGTAGCCATCTTCCAGAGATAGTTCCCCTCCTTGCTGGTTCCATACTCTCTCTTATAGGGGAAGGAGAATATCTCATTAGTTGTGTCAGCTGTGCTTAATTTCCTCTGGTTCACCTGTCTCCCATGCCTTGTTGGGCTACCATCCGTAAGCCCAGCCTGCCCTCTGGTGGTCCTTCCACAGTAGCTTTCACAAAACCGACAAAATAGAGATAAAATTAGTCACTAACCAAGAAACAACTTCATCAGATGACAGTCTTATAACATGTTATACAATACATTTATGTTTTGTTCGAAAATGTGCATATTTGGGCCTCCCGGGTGGAGCAGTGGTCTAGGGCACTGCATCGCAGTGCTAACTGCGCCACCAGAGTCTCTGGGTTCGCGCCCAGGCTCTGTCGCAGCCGGCCGCGACCGGGAGGTCCGTGGGGCGACGCACAATTGGCATAGCTTCGTCCGGGGTAGGGAGGGTTTGGCCGGTAGGGATATCCTTGTCTCATCGCGCTCCAGCGACTCCTGTGGCGGGCCGGGCGCAGTGCGCGCCAGCCAAGGGGGCCAGGTACACGGTGTTTCCTCCGACACATTGGTGCGGCTGGCTTCCGGGTTGGAGGCGCGCTGTGTTAAGAAGCAGTACAGCTGGTTGGGTTGTGCTTCGGAGGACGCATGGCTTTCGACCTTCGTCTCTCCCGAGCCCGTACGGGAGTTGTAGCGATGAGACAAGGTAGTAATTACTAGCGATTGGATACCACGAAAATTGGGGAGAAAATGGGATAAAAATTAAAATAAAGAAAGAAAGAAAGAAAAATAAAGAAAATGTGCATATTTGAGGTATAAATCATAGTTTTACATTGCAGCCACCATCAAAAATAGCACCAAAACAGCCAGAATAATTACAGAGAGCAACGTGAAATACATAAATACTCATCATAAAACATTTATGAAAAATACATGGTGTACAGCAAATGAAAGATAAACATCTTGTGAATCCAGCCAATATTTCAGATTTGTTAAGTGTTTTACAGCGAAAACACAATATAGAATTATATTAGCTTACCACAATAGCCAAACACACAAACGCATTTATTCACCGCAAAGGTAGCTTTCGCAAAAAACAGCAAAAGATATAAAATTAATCACTAACCTTTGGACAACTTCATCAGATGACAGTCTTATAACATCATGTTATACAATACATTTATGTTTTGTTCGAAAATGTGCATATTTAGAGCTGCGAACCGTGGCTATACATTGTGAATACGTAGCAACATTTCCCCAGAATGTCCGGAGATATTTTGGACACTCACCTAATCTGACCAAAGAACTCATCATAAACTTTACATAAAAATACTTGTTGTATGGCAAATGAAAGATACACTGGTTCTTAATGCAACCGCTGTGTTAGATTTTTAAAAATAACTTCACCACAACATAAAGCTTGGGTTATTGTGAGACAGTGCTCACCAACACAGCGGAGAATAGACATCAACATATTACACAGAAATACGAAATAACATCATAAATGTTGTCTTACTTTTGCTGAGATTCCATCAGAATGTTGTACAAGAAGTCCTATTTCCAGAATAAATCGTTGTTTGGTTTTAGAATGTCCATTTCTTCTGTCGAATTTGCGCCACAATGCTAGCCAAGGTTGCTAATATTTCCATCCTCTCTTGGCGCAAAGAACTCCAAAAGTCCCAATAAACGTTGAATAAACTGATAAAACTCGGTTGAAAAAACCTACTTTATGATGTTATTATCATATGTATCAAATAAAATCAGAGCCGGAGATATTCGCCGTGTATACCGAACGCTTTTCAGAAGACAATGCCGAGGCCCCTCGCGCGCCGTTGAAGACAAAGAAATACCGGACCTGTCACTCCAAAAGCTCTTGTTCGGCCTCAGATCAAGCTAGACACCCCATTCCACCTTCCACTGCCTGTTGACATCTAGTGGAAGGCGTATGAAGTGCATGCATATCGATAAATAAAAGCCAGTTGAATAGGCAGGCCCTGAAACAGAGCCTCGTTTTCAGATTTTTCACTTCCTGTATGGAAGTTTGCTGCCAAATGAGTTCTGTTTTACTCACAGATATAATTCAAACAGTTTTAGAAACTTGAGAGTGTTTTCTATCCAATAGTAATAATAATATGCATATTGTATGATCTACAACAGAGTACGAGGCCGTTTCATTTGGGCACGATTTTTTCCAAAGTGAAAACAGCGCCCCCGTATTGACAAGAAGGCCCTGGTAGTCGATACACAGACGCAGGGTTTTGTCCTTCTTCTCCTCAAAGAAGAATGCTGCGCCGGCGGGGGAGGCGGATGGACGAGTACTCCCTGCAGCAAGAGAGTCTTCAATGTACTCCTCCAAGGTCTTGGTCTCCGGACCAGATAGAAATAAAGCCGCGAGGCGGTGTAGTTCCCCCGGAGAAGATCAATAGCGCAGTCGTAAGGTTGATGCGGAGGGAGAGATGTAGCATGGGCCTTATTGAAAACCTCCCAGAGGTCCTGGTTGTGTGGGGATTCCCAGCTCCAACACCAAGGTACCGTTCATAAAGGTCTCGTCGGGCCCAGAGTCAATGACCACCCGGAGAGATTTGGACTGGTCCCTCCACAACAGGATAGCATGGAGAGGGTACGAGAAATGGAAGATGGGGAAACTCCCCGTATGGCTCACCAACTTACTCTTAATTAACTTCTTTGCTGTAGGGGGCAGTATTTTCACATCCGGATGAAAAGATTTTGATAGAAAACACTCTGAAGTTTCTAAAACTGTTTGAATGATGTCTGTGAGTATAACAAGAACTCATATGGCAGGCAAAAACCTGAGAAAAAATCCAACCAGGAAGTGGGAAATCTGAGGTTGGAAATGGGGTCATGTTGCACTTCCTAAGGCTTCCACTAGATGTCAAGTCTTTAGAACCTTGTTTGATGCTTCTACTGTGATGTGGGGCCGAAGGAGAGGGGATTGAGTAAGGTCTGCCATGAGCTGAACATGCGCTGACCTATTCACGTGAGAGCGAGCTCTGTTCCATCGCATTTCTGAAGACAAAGGAATTCTCCGGTTGGAACATTATTGAAGATTTATGTTAAAAACATCCTAAAGATTGATTCTATACTTAGTTTGACATGTTTTTACGGACTGTAATATGACTTTTCGTCTGAACTTTTGCCTGGACCTGCCCGCGCGTCGTGAGTCTAGATTGTGTACTGAACGAGCGAACAACAAGGAGGAATTTGGACATAAATTATGGACAGTATCGAACAAAACAAACATTTATTGTGGAACTGGGATTCCTCGGAGTGTATTCTGATGAAGATCATCAAAGGTAAGTGAATATTTATAATGCTATTTCTGACTTCTGTTGACTCCAACATGGTGGATATGTCTTTGGGTTGATTTGTCGTCTGAGCGCCGTACTCAGATTATTGCATGGTTTGCTTTTTCGGTAAAGTTTTTTTTAAATCTGACAGACAGCTATTGGTGCTCAGTCTGTGTAAGCGTTCAGCAGGAAACAATCTGGCCCTGCCCAGTGACATGGGCTCTGGAGGAAGCGAGTCGACAGCCCTCTGTGATTCCTGACGGACCTCTGGTGATCATACCAAGTACCTCTGGGATTCCTCGGAGGCGAGGTGGGTGCTGTGGACGAGCGAGTGCGACCGGGTCAGACCTGCTCTCCCTCCTACGTTCCCGTAGCCGCCTATCGATCCGTATGGTCAAGGCTATGAGAGATTCGAGATCCATGGGAAGCTTTGACCACCACTGATAATCCATGCAGGAACATTTCGAACAGAGCTTCTGGGTTCCAGGCACTCTCAGCAGCCAAAGTGCAAAAATCTGCCACACTACGGGAGACTTGACACAGTTGCAGTAGCTTACGAGCAGCTTACTCTCTCCCAGACAACGGAGAATCAAAGATCTTTCTAACCTCCGCCACGAACTACTCCACACTGGGAGAGAAACGCCAGGCAGGATCCTGGATCTCCAGTGTAGCACTCCAGAGGAGGTAAGCGGGGTTCTCAGGAAGCCGGGGTAGATTGGGGAGAAGCGGCGCTGGTAGCGGGGTAACTGACAGTCTCGGGGGTTTACTGTTGTGGCTTGCTGCTTAGTAGATAACTTTTGAAAATGCTCCAGCAACGCAGTGAAAGCGTGGTCATGGCATTCTGCCAATTTCTGGAGTCTTTCCATAGGGTTTTAAAGTACTACTTTGTGTCTACCAATGGCGACTCCTTTGACGGAGACGGCGTTGCGGAGCTGGTCTGCGTCTGCTGGGTCAGTCAAGGCCAGTTCGTACTATCACGACTCAGGATATGACCCAGATGCAGACACAGGAGGCGGATAGTATGAGTCTCAGAGTTTATTATAGTACAAGGGGCAGGCAAAAGGTAAATCAAGGCAGGCAAAGAGTCATAATCCAAATCAGAGCCAGGCAGGTACAGAACAGCAGGCAGGTACAGGACAGGCAGAAAGGGCAGAACTGGGACGACTAAGAAAAACTAGAGCACAGGAAACACGGGAATGCGCTGGTAGGACTTGACGGGACAAGACGAACTGGCAACAGTCAAACCGAAAACGCAAGTATAAATACACAGGGGATAATTGGGAAAATGGGCGACACCTGGTGGGGGGTGGAGACGAGCACAAGACAGGTGAAACAGATCAAGGTGTGACACAAACACCCCATTGAAACCCTGCATGCAGACTTCTGTAAGATTCTCCTACATTTCCAGAGGAAAACTTCAAACAATGCATGCAGGGCAGAATTAGGCCAATATCCACCAATAATAAAAACTCAAAAAATAGCAAATTCAGTTTTGGAAAAATGTAAAATACAGTGACCCCCTCTCATATCTTTACCAAGCCCTGCAATGCCAAGAGCTGAGCAAAGAAAAGAGTCCCCTCATCCAGCTGGTCCTGAGTTCACAAACCTGTTCTACTAACAAACTGAAGCCTCAGGACCAGAACATCCAATCAATCAGATCAAACCAAATTACAACACAGTCAAAACAAAACGACATTGCTTATTGGGAAACACAAGCACAAGAACAAACAAAATGCAGTTCTATCTGGCCCTAAAATCGACAGTACATCGTGGCAAACCATTTGACTGTGGTTACTAATCAAAACCTTAGAAACCTTGACAAAGTACAGGATCAGTGAACACAGCCTTGTCATTGAGAAGGGTAGACACAGGAAAACATGGTTCCCTATAGAGGGAAGGCTGTGCAACCACTGCACAACAGCAGAACCTGAGACAGAACTGCATTTCCTGACAAAATGTATTCAAGGTTTCAAAGACCTCTCTGATGAGGATAGGCCAACCGTCCTGTTGGGGGAGGACGCAGAGAGCTGTGGGTTGGCAGCGCATTACATTGCTGCCTGCCATAAGATGAGGGACAGTGTCTGACAGACCAACCAACCTGCACATGTACTCTACTGTATGCTTATTGTTATTACTGTCGTACCGTTGACAATTTTGATTATTATTAATAATGTAAATCTCTAAAGTAAGCTTTGGCAATTGTTGAGTCATGCCAATAAAGCAAATTAAATGAGAGAGAGAGAGAGAGAGAGAGACAGAGAGAGAGAGAGAGGGAGAGAGAGAGAGGTGTTTGCATCCCCCGACAGTAGCAGAAAGCTACAGGATGAAAGCGTCATTTGCAAATCACAATGCTGTGACAACACTGATAATTACCTCCACGGGGCTATGAGATGAAAGATGCAGTAAAAAGTGAACTTCACTGGTGTAAGTACCATATCAACTCCTTAAGTGAGCTTAGAATAAGTGTATAGTCTTACAGAAAAGAAATGGACCGGCAAACACTAGTGTGGTCTACACATCCTATGGGTCAAATCAGCGTTGTACAATGCTGCTGAGTGAGTTATGGCAGGATTACGTCTCTCTCTGATCTCTTGCTGTCTGAACGTTGTGTTTCAGACAGCCCGCATTAGAGGAAGTGTTGCAGAGGTCCTGCTTTGATGCAATGAAGTGTGATGTAGCTATGTGTGCATACCGGCGGTCGTTCCCTGAAATACAGTCGTCTGGTGAGTAACCTCGACGTGTCTGAAACTTGAAGGCTTGTGTTGGCTGGCTTGTGGTGGCTGGCTGCTGATGCTCAGCATTAGGCCTCACTCCTCCCCTATCTGAGATATCTACTGCAGCCCTCATCCTCCATATGCAACACCTGTTCTGCCAGTCACATTCTGTTAAAGATCCCCAAAGCACACATCCCTGAGTCGCTCCTCTTTTCAGTTCGCTGCAGCTAGCGACTGGAACGAGCTCCAACAAGCACTCAAACTGGACAGTTTTATCTCAATCTCTTCATTCAAAGACTCACTCATGGACACTCTTACTGACAGTTGTGGCTGTTTGCGTGATGTATGGTTGTCTCTACCTTCTTGCCCTTTGTGCTGTTGTCTGTGCCCAATAATGTTTGTACCCTGTTTTGTGCTGCTGCCATGTTGAGTTGCTACCATGTTGTGTTGCTACCATGTGTGGTTATGTGGTATTGCTACTGTGCTGTGTTGTCATGTGTTGCCGTGCTATGTTGTTGTCTTAGGTCTCTCTTTATGTAGTGTTGTGTTGTCTCTCTTGTCGTGATGTGTGTTTTGTCCTATATTTTTATTTAATTTATCTATATTTTTAATCCCAGCCCCCAACCCCACAGGAGGCCTTTTGCATTTTGGTAGGCCGTCATTGTAAATAAGAAATTGTTCTTAACTGACTTGCCTAGTTAAATAAAATGTTAAATAAAGGTTAAATAAATAATAAAAAATAATGATAAAAAAAAACGTGCCACCCATAACCTAAAAGGACCCTATTCATGTCCAGGCTATCCTTTTTTCAAAACCAAATGGACAAGTTGAAACACTTAATTTACCATTACAGGTACAGTCTGGGTTCTTGGAACGTTTTCAATGGCCATTTCAATTATTGATACATGTATGTACCCATAGACACATCCGTCAGTCATATACCAAAACAAATGTTTTTGTTAGGGGGGGGTTAAATGACATCACCAGGTGACATCATGCGACAGCTAGCTTTCACCGGTTAGCTATCGGCGTAACCTGCGTTTCCTCTCCCCGCTGCTGTACGTATTTTACAGTAGATGAGAGGCTGTTGAGTACAGTATGACATACTGTAGGAGCAGTGATAGCTATAGCTTTAGCTTTATAAAATCAGACCATGGCAGGGTAGACATAACACAGAGGCCTGTTTACATTGTTGCCATGCAGGCAGGATGCTCTTGTTACTCAGGGGCCTGTCGCCCCATCTATTCAGAGGAGGAGAGGAGCCGACAGAAACACAAGCCAATAGGGAACAGGGCAGGATGTGCCAAATACAGCCAGCCCGCCAATGTGCTGTGAGGCTTGGTTACTGAGCCTCTAACAATAAGATGCTCCTTTTGGGATCTGATTGCCAAGTTGTAACTGGTAAGTTTGGCATTGCAAACACCATGGTTTTACCAACTGAGCCACACCGTGAAGTACATTTTTTGGGGATGTTACTATCTAAATCCTATGACATCACAGTGACTGGATTAAAGGTCGTTATGAGAGGAGTTATGTCTGAAGCCATCTCAAACCTATTTACTAGAATGGAAATGACTCATCAAAGCCAAGTCATGTGTGTGTGTGTGTGTGTGTGTGTGTGTGTGTGTGTGTGTGTGTGTGTGTGTGTGTGTGTGTGTGTGTGTGTGTGTGTGTGTGTGTGTGTGTGTGTGTGTGTGTGTGTGTGTGTGTGTGTGTGTGTGTGTGTGTGTGCGCGCGCGCTACCTGTCTTCGAGGCAAACAAGTCTACATTTAAAGAGAGGATATTGTCATGAATCTCACCACAGTGCATATGACTTCCTAACTGCAACGTGCACAGTCCAGTACACAACCAACCCCGTGGTGAGTGTACAGTATGTTATTGTGGATCAAAGCTACTGGATCAAGTGACAAGAGCTATGTGTGCTAGGGCTCCAGGTAGCCTAGCGGTTCGAGTGTTTGACCAGGAACTGAAGGGTTGCTAGTTCTAATCCCTGAGGCGAAAAATCTGTTGATGTGCAAGGCACAAAATCCTTATGGCTCCAGGGTCACCATTGATAATAGTTGACCCTGGCCGTGACCCCACTGCAAGGGTCTATCAGGGGGAGTTGGGATATGCAAAAAACCACATTTGCAAACGTGTGAAATAGGACAAATATAAGGATCCAGATAGTAATTAATTACAAACAAAAATATATATTTTAAGTGAGAAGTAGGGATTGGTCTGAAGCTGAAAAAGAAAGGAAATTCATGAGCACCACAATGCCTGCTCCACCCATGCTCTACCAAGGTTTTCCAGCTCACGGCTTCGACCTACTACAGTAGCTATATTGTTCTATTGTACTTCAAACTATGTGTATGCAGGTTGCTTAGAATTCAAACCTTCTCAAACACTCTTAGAGGAGGTGCTCCCACAATAATGTGATTTGTACCACATAGAAGTTAAAATATTGGATTCTTCACACATCACACTAATCCCATTCCACTGCCTTTTCAAGCTTTTATTTTATTATATGAAAGCAAGCTGCTTTTATATGTGCAAGACCGTCATGCTTGATTGAGCGAGCTGTTTTGTCTTGTAGTAATGTGGTGCCTGCCTGTATTTCCATAAACCTATATTTTATCCATATATGAAATTGAGAATTTAGTATTTATTTCATAACGTATTTTTTTGCAACGTAACAGGTGGTGGTGTATTGGATACAGTCACGAGATATATAGAGAGGTCTATAGAGCCTGTCTGTCACGACTTCTGCCGAAGTCGTTGCCTCTCCTTGTCCGGGCGGTGTTCGGCGGTCGACTTCACCGGTCTTCTAGCCATCATCGATCCATTTTTCATTTTCCATTGGTTTTGTCTTGTCTTCCCACACACCTGTTGTCAATCCCATTCATTACCTGTTGTGTATTTAACCCTCTGTTTCCCTTCATGTGTTTGTCAGAGATTGTTGTATGTCAAGTGTTGTTTTATTTGTGTATAGGTGTGCGACGGGTCCTCGTACCCATTTTATTTGATGTATGTATATTTTCTTGTGTTTGGAGCATGTCATGGACATTGATTAAAAGTCTCCATATACACTTCGTTTACTCTCCTGCGCCTGACTTCCCTGCCACCTATACACACGACGTTGACAGAATCTCTGACCTTAAAAAATGAAGTCAGCAGGAGGAGGCACTTTGCTAATGGAGGTTGAGGAACGCGTCATGGAACAAGCGGAGGAGATTGACAGTCTGTGCGCTGCCATGGATCGCATTATCCAGAGTATGGACCGCTGGGAGAGACAGGGAGCTTTTCCAGTACCTCCACCACCACCTGGAATTCCTTTGAACGCTTTTTCTCCTCCGGAACAGAACAGGATCCAGTTATCCCTACCCACGGGATACAATGGAGATACTGCCAGCTGCCAGGGTTTTCTCCTAAAACTGAACTTGTATCTGGCCACGGTCTCTCCAGTACCATCAGACCGTGAGAAAAGCTCCGCCCTCGTCTCATGCCTTACCGGGAAAGCCCTGGAGTGGGCCAACGCTGTGTGTGGAGAGGATAAGGCGTTGGACCATTTTGAGGAGCTCATCTGCCATTTCCGGAAGGTATTCGACCACCCATCCGAAGGCAGAGCAGCAGGTGAGCTTCTCTATCATCTGAGGCAGGGGACGAGGAGTGCTCAGGAGTTCGCTTTGGAGTTTTAGGACTTTGGCTGCCGGCGCTGGATGGAGCGACAGGGCCCTGATCGACCACTACCGTTGTAGTCTACGCGAGGACGTCCGTCGGGAGCTGGCCTGTAGAGACACCACCCTCAACTTCGACCAGCTGGTGGATATGTCCATCAGGCTGGACAACATGCTGGCTACTCGGGGACGTCTAGATCGGGGTCTGGTTGTTCCATCCTCCCGCACTCTCTCTCCCGAACCTATGGAATTGGGAGGGATGGTGCGCAGGGAGACCGGAGGGGGTACCCGCTCGAGCACCATCTATGATCGCAGAGATCACACTGCTGATCGGTGCCGGGTTGGTTCCTCTGGGAATAGAGAAGGCAGGCAGGGCACTCTGGCATCACCCCAGGTGAGTAGGCACCATACTCATCCAGAGCCCTCTGCTGCACTTATGTTTGTCTCTGTCACTTTTCCGGATTTTTCCCTGCATTCCCAGTATAAGGCGCTAGTTGATTCAGGCGCGGCTGGGAATTTCATTAATAAAAATTTTGCTCATAGTTTAGGGATTCCTGTTGTTTCTGTGGATATGCCTTTCCCTATTCATGCCTTAGATAGTCGACCAATAGGGTCAGGGTTTATCAGGGAGGTCACTGCACCTTTGTCTATGATAACGCAGGGGGGTCACAAGGAGAAGATTAGTCTTTTCCTTATTGATTCCCCTGCGTATTCTGTGGTGTTAGGCCTACCCTGGTTAACTACTCATAACCCCACTGTTTCTTGGCCACAGAGGGCTCTCACGGGGTGGTCGCGAGAGTGCTCAGGTAGGTGTGTAGGGGTTTCCGTTGGTGCTACTACGGTGGAAAGTCCAGACCAGGTTTCCACCGTGCGCATTCCCCCAGAATATGCCGATTTGGCACTCGCCTTCTGTAAAAAGAAGGCGACTCAATTACCACCCCATCGACAGGGGGATTGTGCGATAGATCTCCTGGTAGACGCTGCATATCCCAGGAGTCACGTGTATCCTCTGTCGCAAGCGGAGACAGTGGCTATGGATAATTATATCTCTGAATCCCTGCGTCAGGGGTTCATTCAGCCATCCATTTCACCCGCCTCTTCGAGTTTCTTTTTTGTGAAGAAGAAGGATGGCGGTTTACGCCCGTGCATTGATTATCGAGACCTTAATAAAATCACGGTAAAATATAGTTACCCGCTACCTTTGATCAATACAGTAATGGAGTCAATGCGCGGGGCCCGCTTCTTCACAAAATTGGATCTCAGGAGTGCGTACAATCTGGTGCGTATTAGGAGGGGTGATGAGTGGAAGACGGCATTTAGCACCACCTCAGGTCATTATGAGTACCTGGTCATGCCATATGGGTTGATGAATGCTCCATCAGTCTTCCAATCGTTTGTAGATGAGATCTTCAGGGACCTGAACGGGCAGGGTGTAGTGGTGTATATCGATGATATTTTGATATACTCTGCTACACGCGCTGAGCATGTGTCCTTGGTGCGCAGGGTGCTTGGTCGCCTGTTGGAGCATGATTTATATGTCAAGGCTGAGAAATGCTTGTTCTTCCAACAATCCATCTCCTTCCTAGGGCATCAGATTTCCACTTCAGGAGTGGAAATGGAGAGCGACCGCATTACAGCCGTGCGTAATTGGCCGACTCCAACCACGGTAAAGGAGGTGCAGCGTTTTTTAGGGTTTGCCAATTACTACCGGAGATTTATCCGGGGTTTTGGTCAGGTTGCAGCTCCCATTACCTCACTGCTAAAGGGGGGACCGGTGCGCTTGCAGTGGTCGGCCGAGGCGAATAGGGCTTTTGGTAAACTGAAGGCTCTGTTTACCTCGGCGCCTGTGTTGGCTCATCCGGATCCCTCTTTGCCATTCATAGTAGAGGTGGACGCATCCGAAGCTGGGATAGGAGCAGTGCTCTCTCAGTGTTCGGGTGTGCCACCGAAGCTTCGCCCCTGTGCTTTCTTTTCGAAGAAGCTCAGCCCGGCGGAGCGTAACTATGATGTGGGGGACCGAGAGCTGTTAGCTGTCGTAAAAGCCTTGAAGGTGTGGAGGCATTGGCTTGAGGGGGCAAATCACCCTTTTCTCATCTGGACTGACCACCGCAATCTGGAGTACATCCGGCAGGCGAAGAGACTAAATCCTCGCCAGGCAAGGTGGGCCATGTTTTTCACTCGTTTTGTGTTTACGCTTACTTACAGACCAGGCTCCCAGAACGTCAAGGCAGACGCATTGTCTCGGCTGTATGACACAGAGGAGCGGCCCATGGATCCCACTCCCATACTCCCAGAGTCGTGTTTGGTGGCGCCAGTAGTGTGGGAGCTGGACGCGGACATTGAGCGGGCGTCACGTGCAGAGCCCTCTCCTCCTGAGTGTCCAGCTGGTCGTCTGTACGTTCCGTCTGCTGTCCGCGACCGATTGATCTATTGGGCTCACACATCACCCTCCTCTGGTCATCCTGGGATAGGTCGGACGATGCGCTGTCTTGATGGGAGGTACTGGTGGCCCACTTTAGCAAAGGACGTGAGGATTTATGTTTCCTCCTGTTCGGTGTGCGCCCAGTGCAAGGCTCCTAGACACCTGCCTAGAGGTAAGCTTCTACCTTTACCCGTTCCTCAATGGCCGTGGTCGCACCTGTCAGTGGATTTTGTGACTGATCTTCCACCTTCACAGGGTTACACCACGATCCTGGTCGTTGTGGATCGGTTCTCTAAGTCCTGTCGTCTTCTCCCTTTGCCCGGTCTCCCTACGGCCTTACAAACTGCGGAGGCTCTGTTTACACATGTTTTCCGGCATTATGGGGTGCCTGAGGATATAGTGTCTGATCGGGGTCCCCAGTTCACGTCAAGGGTCTGGAAGGCGTTCATGGAACGTCTGGGGATCTCGGTTAGTCTTACCTCAGGTTTTCACCCCGAGAGTAATGGGCAGGTGGAGAGAGTTAACCAGGATGTGGGCAGGTTTCTGCGGTCCTATTGCCAGGACCGGCCAGGGGAGTGGGCGAAGTTCGTGCCCTGGGCAGAGATAGCCCAGAACTCGCTACGTCACTCCTCCACTAACCTTACCCCTTTTCAATGTGTATTAGGGTATCAGCCGGTTCTGGCTCCTTGGCATCAGAGTCAGACCGAAGCTCCTGCGGTGGACAATTGGTTTCGGCACGCTGAGGAAACTTGGGAGGCAGCCCACGTCCACCTTCAGCGTGCCATAAGGCGCCAGAAAATTGGCGCAGACCGTCGCCGCAGTGAGGCCCCGGTGTTCGTACCAGGGGACAGGGTCTGGCTCTCGACCCGAAACCTGCCCCTCCGCCTGCTCTGCCGGAAGCTGTGTCCGCGGTTTGTGGGGTCGTTTAAAGTCCTGAGGAGAGTGAACGAGGTATGTTATAGATTACAACTGCCCACTAATTACCGTATTAACCCCTCGTTCCATGTGTCTCTCCTCAGGCCGGTGGTGGCTGGCCCGCTCCAGGAGGCTGAAGTGCGTGAAGTTCCTCCGCCTCCTCTAGACATCGAGGGGGTCCCGGCGTACTCTATTCGATCCATTTTGGATTCGAGACGTCGGGCGAGGGGCCTTCAGTACCTCGTGGACTGGGAGGGGTACACCTCGTGGACTGGGAGGGGTACGGGCCGGAGGAGAGATGCTGGGTTCCGGTGGAGGACGTTTTAGATCCTTCCATGTTAAAAGAATTCCACCGCCTCCATCCGGATCGCCCTGCACCTCGCCCTCCGGGTCGTCCCCGAGGCCGGTGTCGACGCGCTGCTGGAGCCGCGCGTCAGGGGGGGGTAATGTCACGACTTCTGCCGAAGTCGTTGCCTCTCCTTGTCCGGGCGGTGTTCGGCGGTCGACTTCACCGGTCTTCTAGCCATCATCGATCCATTTTTCATTTTCCATTGGTTTTGTCTTGTCTTCCCACACACCTGTTGTCAATCCCATTCATTACCTGTTGTGCATTTAACCCTCTGTTTCCCTTCATGTGTTTGTCAGAGATTGTTGTATGTCAAGTGTTGTTTTATTAGTGTATAGGTGTGCGACGGGTCCTCGTACCCATTTTATTTGATGTATGTATATTTTCTTGTGTTTGGAGCATGTCATGGACATTGATTAAAAGTCTCCATATACACTTCGTTTACTCTCCTACGCCTGACTTCCCTGCCACCTATACACACGACGTTGACACTGTCTCCATTCCTGATTTCTGTAACCGTTAGCTTACCTGTGTAAAATAGCTCAGAAACATTTGTTTTGCCAACATGGTCCTGCTTTATCAATTGCCTATATATATATATATATATATATAAGGTATTTCTGTTTCTCATTTTTCATTTATTTGCAAATATTTCTAAAAACCTGTCTTTTGCTTTGTCATTATGGGGTATTGTGTGTAGATTGATGAGGAACATTTTAGAATAAGGCTGTAACTAAAACAAATGTGTAAAAAGTCAAGGGCCTGAGTACTTTAAAAATGCAGTGCATGTATGTATATGTGTATATATATATATATATATATATATATATATACACTACCGTTCAAAAGTTTGGGGTCACATAGAAATATCCTTGTTTTTGAAAGAAAAGCAAATTTTTTGTCCATTAAAACTTCACTAGGGGACGTGGGATGCTAGCGTCCCACCTGGCCAACATCCAGTGAAATTGCAGAGCGCCAAATTCAAAAACAGAAATACTCATTATAAAAATTCATAAAACATACAAGTGGTATACATCGGTTTAAAGATTAACTTCTTGTTAATCCAACCACGGTGTCAGATTTCAAAAAGGCTTTACGGCGAAAGTGATTATCTGAGAACAGCGCCCAGCAGACAAATCATTACAAACAGTTACCAGCCAAGTAGAGGAGTTACACAAGTCAGAAATAGCGATAAAATGAATCACTTACCGTTGATGATCTTCATATGGTTGCACTCACAAGACTCCCATTTACTCAATAAATGTTTGTTTTGTTCGATAAAGTCTTTATATTCAAAAACCTCTGTTTTGTTCGCACGTTTTGTTTAGTAATCCACAGGCTCAAACACAGTCACAACAGGCACACGAAAATTCCAAATAGTATCCGTAAAGTTCACAGAAACATGTCAAACGATGTTTATGATCAATCCAAAGGTTGTTTTTAGCCTAAATAATTTATAATATTTCAACTGTAGGGTCCACTTATCCAGAGTGGTCTTACTCTCTCATCTTTCAGAATAAAAGCCTGAAACATTGTCTAAGGACTTTTGACATCTAGTGGAAGCCATAAGAAGTGCAATTTGAGTCCTAAGACAATGGATACTGTAATGGCATTCAATAGAAAACTACAAACATAAAAAAATCCCACTTCCTGGATGGGTTTTTTCAGGTTTTCGCCTGCAAAATCAGTTCTGTTATACTCACAGACATTATTTTAACAGTTTTGGAAACTTTAGATTATTTTCTATCCACATCTACCAATTATATGCACATCCTAGCTTCTGGACCTGAGTAGCAGGCGGTTTACTTTGGGCTTTTCATCCGGAAGTGAAAATACCGCCCCCTACCCTAGTGAAGTTAAAATAACATCAAATTAATCAGAAATACAGTGTAGACATTGTTAATGTTGTAAATGACTATTGTAGCTGGAAACGGCCAATTTTTTTATGGAATATCTACATAGGCGTACAGAGGCCAATTATCAGCAACCATCACTCCTGTGTTCCAATGGCATGTTGTGTTAGCTAATCCAAGTTTATAATTTTAAAAGGCTAATTGATCATTAGAAACGCCTTTTGCAATTATATTAGCACGGCTGAAAACTGTTCTGATTAAAGAAGCAATAAAACTGGCCTTCTTTAGACTAGTTGAGTATCTGGATAATCAGCATTTATGGGTTCGAATACAGGCTCAAAATAGCCAGAAACAAAGTACTTTCTTCTGAAACTCGTCAGTCTATTTTTGTTCTGAGAAATGAAGGCTAGTCCTTGCGAGAAATAGCCAAGAAACTGAGGATCTCGTACAACACTGTGTACAACCTACTTCACAAAACAGCACAAACTGGCTCTAACCAGAACAGAAAGAGGAGTGGGAGGCCCCGGTGCACAACTAAGCAAGAGGACAAGTACATGTCTAATTTGAGAAACAGACGCCTCACAAGTCCTCAACTGGCAGCTTCATTAGATAGTACCGACAAAACACCAGTCTCAACTTTAACAGTGAAGAGGCGACTCCGGGATGCTGGCCTTCTAGGCAGAGTTGCAAAGAAAAAGCCATATCTCAGACTGGCCAATAAAAAGAAAAGATTAAGATGGGCAAAAGAACACAGACACTGGACAGATGAACTCTGTTTAGAAATTACAGCACATTTCTACATACCTGTTGATGGCTACTCCCCACTAAACACTTCATCATGCTTCTGTTTGGCTGGTGCCTAGCCAAACTCGACTATGCGAACTGAACGCTTGTGCTCACATTCTCCCTTAAAAGACCTTCACTTGAAAAATGAAAAAAAAAAGCCAGTGTACACTTCCTCAAAATAGTCTGAATTAATCTGAGATTACTCAAGAAATCTGTCATTCATTTTTACGTTTCGCCAAAGAGATCTTAGTCTCACAATTTTACAACTTACTATGATGTTTGGTGCAGTATTTCTCAATGAAAAAATGCGCATGAAAACGAGTCATCTCTCGTTGAATGACAGCAAAGCGTTAATTGAAGAATCCCTACTGCTGACCAATCACCGACGAATGCGCAAACTTCGGCAACCAACGTCGGCTTGCCATGAGAAAAAGATTTGTGTGCCTGAACAGCCGGAAAAACCCTCACCGAAGTCCAAAACGAACAAAAACGTCACAAAATGTTGTCATAATATATGCAAACTCTTCCAAATTGTTTCGGCTGGGAAGCATGCAGACGCCTTAAGGCTGTGGTGTTTTATTGGTCCTGTCCGGACCAGCCATCTTTTGTTTTCTCTGTTTTTGGTCTGGCCTTGATTTCCACAGGCAGTTAGATTTGGTTATGTCATTTTAGGCAAAAATTGATAAAAAGGGGGCTATCCCTAAGAAATTAAAACATTATAACGCTCTTTGATCTCTAATGAATTAGAGTGGTTGTGCTTGTGTGTTTATACCTTCTGACAACAAGTATTCCTTTATAGTCCTTATGTGTCTTTCTGTGTAGAGCAATCTGTCTGTGAGAGAAGGGAAAACAAGGCCACTGAACGTGGGCAGAGAGTCTTTGATGACTAACCTCATTCTCTTCATCTCCATCCTTTCTTATCCTCTCTCTCTTTCTCTCTCTCTCGCTCCCCCTCTCTCTGTTTCTTTTTCTCCCTCTCTCGCTCCCCCTCTCTCTGTTTCTCTTTCTCCCTCTCTGTGTCTCCCTCTCTCTTTCTTTTTCTCCCTCTCTCTCTCTCTTTCTCTCTCTTCACTCTCTTCACTCTCTTTCTCTCTCTTCTCTCTCTTCACTCTCTTCTCTCTCTTCACTCTCTTTCTCTCTCTTCACTCTCTTTCTCTCTCTTCTCTCTCTTTCTCTCTCTTCACTCTCTTTCTCTCTCTTCACTCTCTTTCTCTCTCTTCTCTCTCTTTCTCTCTCTTCACTCTCTTTCTCTCTCTTCACTCTCTTTCTCTCTCTTCTCTCTCTTCACTCTCTTTCTCTCTCTTCTCTCTCTTCACTCTCCTTCTCTCTCTTCACTCTCTTTCTCTCTCTTCTCTCTCTTCTCTCTCTTTCTCTTTCTCTCTCCCCTTCTCTCCCCTTCTCTCTCTTCTCTCCCCCCTTCTCCCCCCTTCTCTCTCTTCTCTCTCTTCACTCTCTCTCTTCTCTCTCTTCACTCTCTCTCTTCTCTCTCTTCACTCTCTCTCTTCTCTCTCTTCACTCTCTTCTCTCTCTTCACTCTCTTTCTCTCTCTTCTCTCTCTTCACTCTCTCTTCTCTCTCTTTCTCTCTCTTCACTCTCTTTCTCTCTCTGCACTCTCTTTCTCTCTCTTCTCTCTCTTTCTCTCTCTTCTCTCTCTTTCTCTCTCTTCACTCTCTTTCTCTCTCTTCACTCTCTTTCTCTCTCTTCACTCTCTTTCTCTCTCTTCTCTCTCTTCACTCTCTTTCTCTCTCTTCTCTCTCTTCACTCTCTTTCTCTCTCTTCTCTCTCTTCTCTCTCTTTCTCTTTCTCTCTCCCCTTCTCTCCCCTTCTCTCTCTTCTCTCCCCCCTTCTCCCCCCTTCTCTCTCTTCTCTCTCTTCACTCTCTCTCTTCTCTCTCTTCACTCTCTCTCTTCTCTCTCTTCACTCTCTCTCTTCTCTCTCTTCACTCTCTTTCTCTCTCTTCTCTCTCTTCACTCTCTCTTCTCTCTCTTTCTCTCTCTTCACTCTCTTTCTCTCTCTGCACTCTCTTTCTCTCTCTTCTCTCTCTTTCTCTCTCTTCACTCTCTTTCTCTCTCTTCTCTCTCTTCTCTCTCTTCTCTCCCCTTCTCTCTCTTCTCTCCCCCCTTCTCTCCCCTTCTCTCTCTTCTCTCTCTTCACTCTCTCTCTCTCTCTCTCTTTCATATTCTCCCTCTCTCTCTCTCTCTTCTCTCTCTTCACTCTCTCTCTTCTCTCTCTTCTCTCTCTTCTCTCTCTTCTCTCTCTTCTCTCTCTTCTCTCTCTCTCTCTCTCTCTCTCTCTCTCTCTCTCTCTCTCTCTCTCTCTCTCTCTCTCTCTCTCTCTCTCTCTCTCTCTCTCTCTCTCTCTCTCTCTCTCTCAGTTCAATTGTCTTTATTGGCATGACGTAACAATATACATATTACCAAAGCGTACTTTGGAAATTAAGTGATTTGTTTACAGTATTAACATAATTCAAAATAATAATAATCAAGATTGCCAACTGGACAATCAGCAACAATAATAATCAAAGGTAAAAATATCCATACATTGGACAATAACAATGGTATAGAGGGCAAATGCAACTTGGTTGGTCTGTCAGACACTGTCCCTCATCTTATGGCAGGCAGCAATGTAGTGCACTGCCAACCCACAGCTCTCTGTGCCCTCCCCCAACAAGAGGGGCAGCCTATTCTCATCAGAGAGTTCCTCAATAAAGGCCAGCAGCATACCACCCTGCATACCACTACTGGCTTGCTTCTGAAGCTAAGCAGGGTTGGTCCTGGTCAGTCCCTGGATGGGAGACCAGATGCTGCTGGAAGTGGTGTTGGAGGGCCAGTAGGAGGCACTCTTTCCTCTGGTCTAAAAAAATATCCCAATGCCCCAGGGCAGTGATTGGGGACACTGCCCTGTGTAGGGTGCCGTCTTTCGGATGGGACGTTAAACGGGTGTCCTGACTCTCTGAGGTCATTAAAGATCCCATGGCACTTATCGTAAGAGTAGGGGTGTTAACCCCGGTGTCCTGGCTAAATTCCCAATCTGGCCCTCAAACCATCATGGTCACCTAATAATCCCCAGTTTACAATTGGCTCATTCATCCCCCTCCTCTCCCCTGTAACTATTCCCCAGGTCGTTGCTGCAAATGAGAACGTGTTCTCAGTCAACTTACCTGGTAAAATAACGGTAAAATAAAATAAATAAATAAACCTTGAATAAGGGTTTCTAATTTCATGAAATAACACTCCTTAATTGTTAAGTATTTTTTTAATTTTGTCAGGAAACGCAGCTCTGTCTCGGATTCTGCAGTGGTTACACAACCATTCCTCTACAGGGATCTCCTGTGTCTACCGTTCTCAATGGCAAGGCTGTGCTCACTAAGCCTGTAGTTTGTCAAGCCTTGTCTAAGGTTTTGATCGTAACCAGCTCAGTAACCATGGTCAAATAGTTAGCCACAGTGTACTGTCGATTTAGGGCCAGATAGCACTGCATTGTTCTTAGTGTTGTGTTTGTGTTTCCCAATAGACAATGTCGTTTTGTTTTGACTGTGTTGTAATTTGGTTTGATCTGATTGATTGGATGTTCTGGTCCTGAGGCGTCAGTGTGTTAGTAGAACAGGTTTGTGAACTCAGCCCCAGGACCAGCTGGATGCCGGGACTCTTTTATTTGCTCAGCTCTTGGTAATGCAGGGCTTGGTAATGATATGAGAGGGGGTCGTTGTATTTTAGATGTTTCCAAAACGTAATTGCTATTTTTGTTTGTTTTTATTATTAGTGGATATTGGCCTAATTCTGTCCTGCATGCATTGTTTGTACTATAGTTTTCCTCTGGAAATGTAGGAGAATCTTCCAGAACTCAATGGGGTGTTTGTTCCATTGGGTGAAATCTTGATTTGTAAATGGACTCCACACCTCGCTGCCTTAAAGTGCAATTGGTTCAATGACACATTCAATAAGTTTTGACCAAATTTTTATCGATATTTCAATATAATTTGTTTTTTAATGGTGGAGAATGCCCTGCGTGCTTTCTTTCTTAGTTCATTCACTGCCCCATTTAGGTTTCCCGTTGAGCTTCTTTTTAGTACTCTATAAATTTTGTACCAATTGAGGACTTTGATCTAATGCCCTGAGATCTGTATCATCTCTGGAAAATCATTATTTTAGTATTTTTGGGGTTTACTGCCAGGGCCCAGTCTGGCAGTACTGCTCTAGCAGGTCCAGGCTCTGCTGTAGGCCATGTGCTGTGGGTGACAGCAGGCACAGGTCATCTGCGAAGAGTAGGCATTTAACCTCTTAATTGTGGAGACTAACACTAGGGGTGAGGATTTTTCTAGAATAGTGGCCAATTCGTTGATGTAACTATTGAAGTGTGTGGGGCTGAGATTGCAACACTGGCGAAGCCCCGCCCCTGGTTAAAGAATTCTGTTATTTTTTTGCCAATGGCCTGACGCTGCATGTATTTCACAATGTCATGTTTTACCCCGTACACCACTTTCAATAACTTTGTAGAACAATCCTGGTCGCCAAATATAATGAAATAATTGTAGGAAGTCAATAAAGAAAGCATAACTTTGAGTTTTATTTTGGTGGACATGTTAACTCTCTCTCTCTCTGCCATGCATGTGATACCAAACACACACATATATGCTTTATCATATGTCTTTTGATCATGCTTTCCTGTCTATGGCAGGGCTGTTCAATCTCGGTCCTGGAGGGCCGAAACCTCCGGTTTAATTCAGACCCGGGACACCAGGTGAGTGCAATTAAATACCAGGTAGAAACAAAAAACAGAAGTGTTTAAGCTTTCCTGCACCTG
The DNA here is from genome assembly GCF_029448725.1 of Salvelinus fontinalis. NCBI lineage: Eukaryota > Metazoa > Chordata > Actinopteri > Salmoniformes > Salmonidae > Salvelinus > Salvelinus fontinalis. Next base: position 12,521,517 of record NC_074695.1, read on the forward strand.
AATCAACAACCCTGGTCTATGGTATCTTCCTGCTAAAGGTTGTGAAAGTATTTACCATAGAAACGTATTGGCTAGAGGTTGATACTACCACCGAAAGTAAACGGTTATTGAAACTTCCCAACTTTATCCAGGAGCATGCAATGTAACATCACTTAGACTGAAAGTGTCCGGTCTTACCATTGTAACTCTATGGACGTTGTCCTGTGGAGCGTTGTCATTTTCTTCTAGCATAGAGACGACGTCCCCCCTCGGCTAGCAGGGCCCCAGATGCCTACAGCACCACTGATCTGCAGTCGCTCACCGGCCTGTTCTACTGATCCTCCCACACAAATTGGTTCCCTCTGTGTGCATGTATCCGGCCACAGGACACAAATAACTAGATTCAGCTCCCTGTAATGACATATAGTCGACAAAAAAAAAAGGCTAGAATTTTGAAGAGATGAAGAAATGACGACTTTCATCTTGCATGCTGGGGCTGTCACGCTCCCGAAGATGCCTCTGGCCCGGGGATGAGAGTTCTAAACTCCTCCAGACTCCAGAGGAGAAAGGGAAGAGGAGAGGACACAGGCAGCACAAGCCCCCCGAGTCGCACGCAGGGGGCTGCCTTCAAAAGCGAAACAATGTTTGGACATGTTTTCCACCTCAAGGAACTGTACCATTTCACATCAATAACAATAACATTGTGTAACTCAAGGTCAACCAATTGCAGGGGAATGTTAAGTGAGGTATCGAAGGCACGACTCAATCTTAGAATCTGTTTTGTCTGTCCTTATACAATAGGCTACTATAGGTGTCAATGTGCTGTCTCATTGTACAGTACACCACATCTAAGAATTTGCAGAGAGCAACAGTAATGAATCGTTTCAAACTGTTTTCAGTCATTCTTCTCTCCACACAAGACACAACAAAACTCACGTCTCTTTATAGCCCTGATTTCCCCTTTACTACAATCATGTGTGTAACTTCAGCCACACTGTGTACACTCTGTGGGACGGGAAGATTGAGACGGACTGATCGCGTTTTTAAACGGGTCTGGCTGCTATTAGGCCCCTCAGGTTTGGAGTTTTACAGAGTGTGTGTGTGAATGTGTGCGTGTGTGTGTGTGTGTGTGTGTGTGTGTGTGTGTGTGTGTGTGTGTGTGTGTGTGTGTGTGTGTGTGTGTGTGTGTGTGTGTGTGTGTGTGTGTGTGTGTGTGTGTGTGTGTGTGTGTGTGTGTGTGTGTGTGTGTGTGTGTGTGCGTGCATATGTGTGTTTGTGTGTGTGTGTGTGTGTGTGTGTCTGTGCGTACATGTGCGTTTATGTGTGTGTGCATACATGTGTATACGTGTGTGTGTGTGTGTGTGTGTGTGTGTGTGTGTGTGTGTGTGTGTGTGTGTGTGTGTGTGTGTGTGTGTGTGTGTGTGTGTGTGTGTGTGTGTGTGTGTGTGTGTACATACATACGTGTGTTATTCCAGGAGGGCTTCAGAACAGAGGACCACTCTGTCTCTAGCAGCGTCTGGGTGGAATGTGAACAGGGCCGGGGCTGCTGGGGTGACATGAGGTGCCAGCCCCAGGCCTCCAGCCAGGCCAGGTAACTCAGAGTTCAACAGGAAATGGACTTAAAGGATATGGACGGGTTTTGCGACGCCTGGAAGTGCCCCACTGTTTTGTCTGGGAGAACAGTTGACCTGGAATGGGAGGGCTATGGTTTACAAATAATGAGCAGGTGCTGTGTTAGAGGCCAGGGGACAATCGTTTCCTCCTACTCGGTAACACAGTGCATTATGGTCTATATGCAGTGGGGTACAATGCAGTGCAGGACAGCACACCCTACAGGGAAGAGAAACGATGGACAGGAACAAAGACTGCATCCACTTATCATTAGTCAGTCATCAGATATCTGCCATCAATAATGATCTAATTTGTGACTAATCAAAATCCTCAGTATTCTCTTTCACAAGAGATGGACAATATCTACATGTTATTTCTACAAGGGTTGCTTTGTTTCAATGAAAGTACATCAAAATCATGTCCAACAAATGACACGGTAACAAACATTTAAAAAAGCATTATTATATGGGCATATGGATGTTATACTGTGCTGGTTGCCAACCCCTTCCTGCAGACTGGCGAATGATAACCCCCCCCCCCCCCCCCCTCCCCCCAAAAAGTTAGCAGATTAAATAAAATATCAGCGCAGCGAGACAAGCAGTCACTCATACTGCTTTCAACCGGTGTCGCTCATACTGCTTTCAACCGGTGTCGCTCATACTGCTTTCAACCGGTGTCGCTCATACTGCTTTCAACCGGTGTCGCTCATACTGCTTTCAACCGGTGTCGCTCATACTGCTTTCAACCGGCTTTCAACATACTGCTTTTTACCCCTGACAAATTGAAAACCTTATTCATTGGCGACTCCATTACCCACAATATTAGACTTAAAAATAATCATCCATACATTGTTTACCAGGGGGCAGGGCTACTGACTAATCTGGCTAATCTGACGATGGTGCTGGCTGAGACTAAAACTGGCCGGTGTAGAGAGTATAGGGATGTTGTTATCAACGTCGGCATCAACAATGTTAGGATGTTAGGTTGGTTCTACAGCTGCACCATCGAGAACATCCTGACGGGTCGCATCACTGCCTGGTATGGCAACCGCTCAGCCTCCGACTGCAAGGCACTGCAGAGAGTAATGCGTACGGCCCAGTACATCACTGGGGCCAAGCTTCCTGCCATCCAGGACCTCTATACTAGGCGGTGTCAGAGGAAGGCCCTAAAAATGGTCAATGTCAATGACTCCAGCCACTCTAGTCATATACTGTTCTCTCTGCTACCACACGGCAAGCGGTACCGGAGCGCCAAGTCTAGGTCCATTAGGCTTCTAAACAGCTTCTACCCCAAAGCCATAGCTGAACATCTAATCAAATGCTTACCCCCCCCCCCTTTTTACGCTGCTGCTACTCTCTGTTATTATCTATGCCGGTACCCCCTGTATATAGCCTCGCTATTGTTATTTTACTACTTATTTGTTACTTTTATTTATTTACTTATTTTGTTAATTTTCTTAAAACGGACTTATTGGTTAAGGGCTTGTAAGTATTTCACTGTAAGGTCTATACCTTTTGAATTCGGGGCATGTGACACATATTTGATTTGATTTGAAACAGTCAGAGGTCACCAAGCGCAACATAGCTTCAGCGTGTAACTTAGCTAGAAAGATGTGACGGTACCAAGGTGTTGTCTCTGAGTGATGAGCTCTACAGCAGACTCGCACCTCCCCCTGTTGTTTACGAAGCATGTGACAAATTTTCAAGATCGATAATGAGAGATATATAAAGGGAGCTCTATAATGACAGATATATAAATCACTGAACGGTGTAAGATAATTGGTGTAAGATAATTGTCTCTGGCCCCCTCCCAGTTAGGGGGAGTGATGAGCTCTACAGCAGTCTCACAACTCAATCGCTGGTTGAAAACTGTTTTCTGCCCCTCCCAAAAGATAGAATTTGTAGATAATTGGCCCTCTTTCTGGGACTCACCCACAAACAGGACCAAGCCTGGCCTGTTGAGGAGTGACAGACTCCATCCTAGCTGGAGGGGTGCTCTCATCTTATCCATCAACATACACAGGGCTCTAACTCCTCTAGCGCCACAATGAGATAGGGTGCCGGCCAGTCAGCAGGCTGTTAGCCAGTCTGCCAGCTTACTGGAGTCTGCCACTAGCACAGTGAGTGTAGTCAGCACAGCTATCCCCAATTGAGACCGTGTCTGTGCCTCGATCTAGGTCAGGAAAACGAAACATGGTGGTGTTCGCCTTAGCAATCTCACTGGAATAAAGACCTCCTACATTCCAATCATTAATTAAAGAGATTATGATAATACCTCACATCTCAAAATGGTACTACTTTATATTAGATCCCTCACTTCCAAGGCAGTCATAGTCAATTAACTAATCACAGATGTTAAACTTAATGTGATTGGCCTGACTGAAACCTGGCTTAAGCCTAGTGAATTTGCTGTGCTAAATGAGGCCTCACCTCCTGGTTACACTAGTGACCATATCCCCCGTGCATCTCGCAAAGGCGGAGGTGTTGCTAACATTTATGACAGCAAACTCCAATTTACGCAGAAAAAGATTACTGTGTTTTCATCTTTTGAGGTTCTAGTCATGAAATCTATGCTGCCTACTCAATCACTTTTTACAGCTACTGTTTACAGGCCTCCTGGGCCTTACACAACATTTTTCACTGAGTTCCCTGAATTCCTATCAGACCTCATAGTCACGGCAGATAATATTCACATTTTTGTTGACTTCAATATTCACATGGAGAAGTCCACAGAGCCACTCCAAAAGGCTTTCAGTGAAAGGCTTTCAGTCCAGGACAACAACCTCTCCCTCAACATGATCAAGACAAAGGAAATGATTGTGGACTACAGGAAAAGGAGGACCGAGCACGCAACCTTTTCATCGATGGGGCTGCAGTGGAGCAGGTTGAGAGCTTCAAGTTCCTTGGTGTCCACATCACCAACAAACTATCATGGTCCAAACACACTAAGACAGTCGTGAAGAGTGTACAACAAAGCCTATTCCCCCTCAGGAGACTGAAAAGATTTGGCATGGGTCCTCAGATCCTCAAAAGGTTCTACAGCTGCACCATCGAGAGCATCCTGACTGGTTGTATCACTGCCTGGTATGGCAACTGCTCGGCCTCCAACCGCAAGGCACTGCAGAGGGTAGTACGTACGGCCCAGTACATCACCGGGGCCAAGCTTCCTGCCATCCAAGACCTCTATAACAGGCGGTGTCAGAGGAAGGCCCTAAAAATTGTCAAAGACTCCAGCCACCCTAGTCATGGCCTGTTCTCTCTGTTACCGCATGGCAAGCGGTACCGGAGTGCCAAGTCTAGGTCCATTTGGCTTCTTAACAGCTTCTACCCCCAAGCCATAAGACTCCAGAATGGCTAATCAAAGCGTTACCCAGACCCCTCTTTTTTACGCTGCTGCTACTCTCTGTTTATTGTCTATGCATAGTCCCTTTAACTCTACCTACATGTACATATTTCCTCAATTACCTCGACTAACCGGTGCCCCCATACATTGACTCTCTACCGGTACCCCCTGTATATAGCCTCGCTATTGTTATTTTACTGCTGCTGTTAATTATTTGTTACTTTTCTTTTAAATGTTTTACTTCTTAAAGCATTGTTGGTCAAGGGCTTGTAAGTAAGCATTTCACTGTAAGGTGTATTATATTCGACGCATGTGACAAATACCATTTGATTTGATTTGATTTTCCATAAAATTGGAACGGAAATGGCAGCCCACCAAATTGGAAGTCTTCTGACTTGCTTGGAAAGACAGACAGTGCAATATCAAACTTTCTACACCGGCCAGTTTTAGTCTCAGCCAGCACTATCGTCAGATTAGCCAGATTAGTCAATAGCCCTGCCTCACTTTTTCAATCTGATTGAGGAGAATAAAAACAATCCCAAACATAAGTTTTATACTGTCGCATAGCTAACTAAAAATCAGCATTCTCCAAGGGCCTTCACTTCAGTAGAGATGAAATTTTCGACAAAAAGATAATGATCAATAGAAAACTAATTACGGACTCATCTTTGAATATGTGTAACGATCGTCTAAGGGAGGTGACCAAAACGCAGTGCGGTAAGTGTTCATGCCTTTATTAGGAAAGTGAACACTATGGCAAAAATAACAAAGAGATAAACGAAAATCGAACGACCCAAAACAGTTCTGTCTGGTACAGACACAAAGACAGAAAATAAACTACCCACAAAACACAGGTGGGAAACATGGTTCTCAATCAGAGACAACGATAGACAGCTGCCTCTGATTGAGAACCATACCCGGCCAAACACACAGAAATAGAAAACATAGAACACAAAACATAGAATGCCCACCCCAACTCACGCCCTGACCAAACCAAAATAGAGCCGTAACAGGATCTCTAAGGTCAGGGCGTGACAATATGTATATTTTTCCAAAATTCAGTCATCCTGAGTCTGCACAGAACTGCCAGGATCGTAAATCAAGGGAGACACTCAAGTTTTTTTTATCCTGTATCTCTCGACACATTCACTAAAATAGCCATGGCCTCTAAACCTTCCAGCTGGACCCTATTCCAACTACACTACTGAAATAGCTACTTCCTGTGCTTGGCCCTTCTATGTTGAACATAAAAAACGTCTCTCTATCCTCCGGATGTGTACCAAACTCACTACAAGTGGCAGTAATAAAGCCTCACCTAAAAAAGCCAAACCTTGACCTGGAAATGTAAAAAAAACTATTGGCCTAAATCAAATCTCCCATTCCACTAATTTTTTTGATGTTGAAAAAGCTGTTGATCAGCAACTCACTGCCTTCCTGAAGACAAATCATGTATACAAAACACTCCAGTCTGGATATAGACCACATCATATTACTGAGACCGAACTCATGAAGGTTGTAAATTACCTTTTAATAGTGTCAGAGCAAGGCTCTGCATCTGTTCTCATGCTCCTAGACCTTAGTGCTGCTTCTGACACATTATCACCACATAAGTTTGGACAGATTGGAAATCCTAATTGGTCTACGCAGACAATTTCTTGCCTGGTTTATATATTTTCTGTCAGAAAGATATCAGTTTGTCTCTGTGGATGGTTTGTCCTCCGACAAATCAATGGTAAGTTTCGGTGTTCCTCAAGGTTCCTTTCTAGGACCGCTATTGTTTTCACTATACAGTATATGCTAGCTCTTGGTGATGTCATTCAGCAACACAATGTCAACTTTCACTGCTATGCAGAAGTACATTTCGATGAAACATATTGAAGGCCTTAAGTTGCCTACCCTGGAATCCTGTGTCCTGGATGGAGGTAAATTATTTACATTTAAACTCAGACAAAACAGAGATGATAATTCTAGGTCCCAAGAAACAAAGAGATCTACTACAGTCATCTCAAATAAAACAGTGAAGGACCTCGGCGTTACTCTGGACCCTGATCTCTCTGTTGACTAATATATCAACATTTCAAGGGCAGCTTTTTCCATCTTCGTAACATTGGGGGGGGGGGGGGGGGGGATTAGGGCCTGTCTGTTATATCTGGTATAATTCTCCTGTTTCATCTGGTGTTCTGTGTGATGTTAGGTATGCTACCTCTTAATTCTCTCCCTCTCCCCCTCCACCTCTCTTGCTCTCTCCCTTTCTCCTTCTCTCCCTCTCTATTTCTCTCTCTCAATTCCCTCTCTCCTGCTGTATTAACCTCTGAATGCTTGGCTATGAAAAGCCAACCGACATCTGCTCCTGAGGTGCAGACCTGTTGCGCCCTCTATAACCACTGTGATTGTGATTATTATTTGACCCTGCTGGTCATCTATGAACGGTTGAACATATTGAAGAACAATCTGGCCAAAATGGCCATGTACTCTTATAATCTATACATGTCCTACTTTAGCCACTGTGCTTCTGCCTTTACATTGCTTGCTATTTGGGGTTTAGGCTCGGTATCTGTATAAGTACTTTGTGACAACTGCTGATGTAAAAAATTGCTTTATGAAATCAGTTTGATTGATTGATTGATTGAGACAACAGGTTCTAACCTCCCCTAGAAACGACGCTGAACTCCACTCCCACTTCTTTGCTTTTCTAGTTGTCATGGAGATTGGTACAGTGCCTTGGTAGTTGGTACAAAGTGGCTCATTCATGAGTCAGACAGTTCCCTACTTCTGTTCTGTCAAGTCTCAGACGACGCTGTGGGAAGGGAGTTCTTATCAGTAAAGGCATATTTAGCGTTTATCAAAGCTTAACACACACACAATCCCTCTTGACTCGAGATGAGATATTGAAAGTGTTAGATGGGAGCTGAGAGTCAAGGAGGCATACAATTGGATGTAAGTTACGCATAGACCTCAAATTACATTTTATTGGTCACGTACACAGTTTAGGAGATGTTATAGGGGTGCAGCTAAATGCTTGTGTTACTAGCTCCTAACAGAGCAGCTAAATGCTTGTGTTACTAGCTCCTAACAGAGCAGCTAAATGCTTGTGTTACTAGCTCCTAACAGAGCAGCTAAATGCTTGTGTTACCAGCTACTAACAGTGCAGCTAAATGCTTGTGTTACTAGTTCCTAACAGTGCAGCTAAATGCTTGTATTACTAGCGCTTAATGGTGCAGTAAAATGTCAAACAAGTACACAAATAATAAAAAACTACAAACAAGAAATAAAAAATGTCAGAACGAATCCATTTAACAATCCAAATAACACTGCATCAATAATCCAATTGAAATCTATGCATTTAATACACTGAAAATAATTACTAGGAATGATATGTACAGCAGTAGATATTTTACAGTGGGCAATGTCAACAATCCAGTATATAAATACACCGTGTGTGTAAACAGTATAACAAAAATGCAATGTACTCATCCCTGCACCTTAGAGACTGCTGCCCTATGTACATAGTCATTGAACACTGGTCACTTTAATAATGTTTACATACTGTTTTACTCACTGAATCCTAGTCAAGACTCATCCTATATAAGTACTGCTGTACACACCTCTTTCTATGAATGTCTATACACACCATTATATACATTCTGTATATACTGTACAGTGCCTTCAGAAAGTATTCATGCCCTTATTCCCCCCAAAAAATATGTTACAGCCTCAATTTAAAATGGATTAAATATATATATGTTTTTATCTCATCCATCTACACACAATAGCCTATAATGACAAATAGAAAAATGTTTTTAGATTTTTTTTGAAAATGTATTAAAAATCAAGTACAGAAATATTTAATTTACATAAGCATTCCCACCCCTAAGCACCTTAGGCAGCGTGTCACGTTCTGACCATAGTTCCTTTTTTATGTCTTTATTTTGGTTTGGTCAGGGCGTGAGTTGGGGTGGGCATTCTATGTTGTTTTTCTATGTTTTACATTTCTGTGTTTGGCCTGGTAATTATTCACGGTGTTGTATGTTAAGAGATGCCCATCTGCACTCCACTGTTTTAAACAGCTGTTATTTGAGCGTTTCTGGCCTTTCTGTTAGCTTGAATGAGTCTGGACATTCTCCTCTGACCGCTCTCATTAACAAGGTGTTTTTACCCACAGAACTGCCGCTCACTGAATGTGTTTTGTTTATTGCACATTTCTCTGTAAACACTAAAGTCTGTAGTGCGTAAAAATCCCAGGAAGGCAGCTGTTTCTGAGATGCTGGAATCACCATGTGTGGCATCAACAATCATACCACGGTCAAAGTTGCTTAGATTACGCATCTTGCCCGTTCTAATGTTTGGTCGAACAACATCTAAAGCTCTCTACTCTATATACAGGCAGCCACATGATTCGCTGCTCAAATGTAACCGTCCTTGATGAGCTAAATCAGGTCTGTAGAGCTGATGGCATGACCAATGTCATTGTGTGGGATAATGTCAGGTTTCACCATGCTCAAATGGTGCAAACATGGTTTCAGGGCCATCCACAATTTACCACCCTGTACTTACCCCCATAGTCTCCTTTCCTTAACCCGATTGAGAAATTTTTCTCCACATGGAGGTGGAAGGTATATGATAGGTGTAACAGTATAACTTTAGACCGTCCCCTCGCCCCGACACGGGCGCGAACCAGGGACCCTCTGCACACATCAACAACATTCACCCACGAAGCATCGTTACCCATCGCTCCACAAAGGACGCGGCCCTTGCAGAGCAAGGGGAAACACTACTTCAAGGTATCAGAGCAAGTGACGTAACCGATTGAAAGGCTATTAGCTCGCACCACCGCTAACTAACTAGCCATTTCACATCCGTTACATAGGCGCCCTCAAGAAAAAGCCTCCCTTCTCCAGGCCATGGATGACGCATGCAATGACATCACGGCAGACCAGTGTCAGGCCTGGATTCGCCCGAAGATTCTTCCCAAGATGTTTGGCTAATGAAAACATCCATTGTGATGTGGATGAGAACCTGTGGCCAAATCCACAAGACAGGGTTGATGGAAATATAGAAGTACAGTAATCAATCTTTTGTTTAGCGTTTTACAGTAAGCCAGGTGAGGAACACTGCAGTTGACCTTTAATTGTTTTTTTGTTTTTTTGTAGCTAATTATTTTTGTTTTGATTCAAAGAAACCTATGTTGTGATTTTATTGTATTTCATCAATACATTTCATATTTTGTTCAATGATTCCACTGTGTCTGTAGTATTCTCTCTACTAGTCCTTTTAGAGTGATGTATTTACGTATAGTATGGTAAAGAAACAACTATCACATATTTTGTACTTCAATATTTAATGATTGTGCGAACAACTACACAGTGAAACTATCGGTATCTTGTGTGTTGGTGATCTAAATGAATGGTCCTATGGTATTTCATGATAAATTAGTTATTTGATTCTGCAAGTGCAAGGTTTCTTTAAAGATATGAATGCACAATGCAATGTTTTGAACATTGGACAGACTGTGTTACAAGTGATGACCGTTTTGAGTTTTGTGTCTAGAGTTTTGAAAACTGACCACAAGGTTCTGAAATTAGTGCCAAAGTGATTGTTAAAAACTGTAATGTCTCTATATACATGGGACAGGAGCTTTGGCTGTGTGTGTGTGTGTGTGAGTATCTTTGTCTCTTACTACAGGAGGTGGCGTGATGGCCTGGTGATAGAATCTGTTTAACAGTCTGATGGCCTGGTGATAGAAGCTGTTCAACAGTCTGATGGTGATAGAAGCTGTTCAACAGTATGATGGTAATAGAAGCTGTTCAACAGTCTGATGGTGATAGAAGCTGTTCAACAGTCTGATGGTAATAGAAGCTGTTCAACAGTCTGATGGTGATAGAAGCTGTTCAACAGTCTGATGGTAATAGAAGCTGTTCAACAGTCTGATGGTGATAGAAGCTGTTCAACAGTCTGATGGTGATAGAAGCTGTTCAACAGTCTGATGGTGATAGAAGCTGTTCAACAGTCTGATGGTCTGGTGATAGAAGCTGTTCAACAGTCTGATGGTGATAGAAGCTGTTCAACAGTCTGATGGCCTGGTAACAGAAGCTGTTCAACAGTCTGATGGTGATAGAAGCTGTTCAACAGTCTGATGGTAACAGAAGCTGTTCAACGGTCTGATGGTGATAGAAGCTGTTCAACAGTCTGATGGCCTGGTAACAGAAACTGTTCAACAGTCTGATGGTGATAGAAGCTGTTCAACAGTCTGATGGTAACAGAAGCTGTTCAACGGTCTGATGGTGATAGAAGCTGTTCAACAGTCTGATGGCCTGGTAACAGAAACTGTTCAACAGTCTGATGGCCTGGTAATAGAAGCTGTTCAACAGTCTGATGGTGATAGAAGCTGTTCAACAGTATGATGGTAATAGAAGCTGTTCAACAGTCTGATGGTGATAGAAGCAGTTCAACAGTCTGATGGTGATAGAAGCTGTTCAACAGTCTGATGGTGATAAAAGCTGTTCAACAGTCTGATGGTGATAGAAGCTGTTCAACAGTCTGATGGTGACAGAAGCAGTTCAACAGTCTGATGGTGATAGAAGCTGTTCAACAGTCTGATGGTGATAGAAGCTGTTCAACAGTCTGATGGTCTGGTGATAGAAGCTGTTCAACAGGCTGATGGTGATAGAAGCTGTTCAACAGTCTGATGGTAACAGAAGCTGTTCAACGGTCTGATGGTGATAGAAGCTGTTTAACAGTCTGATGGTGATATAAGATGTTCAACAGTCTGATGGTAATAGAAGCTGTTCAACAGTCTGATGGTGATAGAAGCTGTTCAACAGTCTGACGGCCTGGAGAGAGAAGCTGTTTCTCAGTCGCTCAGTCCCAGCTCTGATGCATCTGTACTCTCTAAGTCTGCTAAATGGTAGTGGGGGATGAACAGTCTCTGACTCGGGTGGCTGAGGTCTTTGATGATCTTCTTGGCCTTCCTTTGACACAGAGTTCTGTAGATGACCTGGAGGCGCATCGGTGTCAGGTTGTGGATTGTTCTCCTCAAATTACAGCCTGTCCCTTTCCCATAGTCTCCTGGCTCATTCTCTTTAACCTGGCCCTCAAAACAAACCAGGGTCATTCTCTTTAATCTGGCCCTCAGAACAAACCAGGGTCATTCTCTTTAATCTGGCCCTCAAAACAAACCAGGGTCATTCTCTTTAATCTGGCCCTCAGAACAAATCCGGGTCAAACACTTCTTGTGAGACTGAGGCGTATTCCCGCCTTGTGCAAACTGGGATTTGTAGTCAGCAGTCTCCCGACATCACGTTGAAAAAAGCTCCAACTCCCAAGCTTCCCTTTGCTGTGTAACATGATAAGGTTAGTGAGGGAGAGACAAGGCCCCTCCGGTGAGCTATCCAGAGGCAGTATCAAGACATTCCCCCTTCCAAACCACTCAACTCTTCACCATAATGACCATGACCTTAATAAACTGGTCAACCATTTTAGCAAGGGCCAGGTCTTTCTTTCTTAATCAGCATTAGAGTTTGTCCATATGTGATCTTTCAACGGGTGGGAATAAGTAAATCAGCTGAGTGCTTTTCTATTGCGTGGCCGGCTGGATAGATTTAGGGGGATTAGCAACTTAAAGGCAGAGGAGGAGAAGGGAGGAGAGGTGTGGGGGGGATTGAAGGTGTCCCAGGGGATCTGATTATCCCCGTCTTAACTTGGGAGACTGGGGGTTAGACAGGAAACGGGGGAAGGGGCGGCAGAGGGGGGTAGGAGGTAGCAGTGGTAGAAGCAGTCTAATTAATTAGACATTAGCTTGTGGGAATATTCTGCCTGTCAGGTCCCTGTGAAGCGACACACTTAACAGCTTGGGAAAGACACACGCACACATGCACACGCATTTGTACACACACGCACACACACATGCACACACACACACACACACACACACAATAAGAAAATACTTGATCAAATGTAATTCCTGGGGGAGGAGTACAGTGTTGTGAGAAGTAGTGAAATGTTAGAAGCCTAGATTTATCATATTCTGGCTTTCTGAAATTACCACCAGTGATTTCAGGGTTTTCTACCAAGTTGACTCATGTCTTCATGCAGCCTACCTTTTATATTACATAATTTGTGAGAATGTTGCTCATATGTGGGTAAAAAATTCCTCACTTTCCCCACATTTATGCCATCCATTATCACTGTAGTCAACTCCTGAAACCACACAAAAACTCCATACACAGAGACACATACAAAGCTCTGCCTCGCCGTCCATTTGGCAAATCTGTCCATAATTCTTTCCTCCTGATTCCTGCAAGCAAAAACTAAAGCAGGAAGTACCAGTGACTCGCTCAATACGGAAGTGGTCAGATGACGCGGATGCTGCTCTACAGCACAGCACATATTCCACAGACTGGAATATGTTTCGGGATTCATCCAATGGCATTGAGGTGTATATCACCTCAGTCACCGGCTTCATCAATAAGTGCATCGACAACGTTTTCCCTATAGTGACCGTGCGTACATATCCCAACCAAAAGCCATGGATTACAGGCAACATCCGCACTGAGCTAAAGGCTAGAGCTGCCGATTTCAAGGAGCGGGACACAAATGCGGATGCTTATATGCCCTCAGACGAACCATTAACTTCTTCTGGCTGCAAGCCCGAGGCCGGCCACAATATGACAACAGCCACTTCAAGTGCAGGGGGCGAAATTCAAAATATTTTTTTAGAAATATTTAACTTTCACACATTAACAAGTCCAATACAGCAAATGAAAGGTACACATCTTGTGAATCCAGCCAACATGTCCGATTTATAAAATGTTTTACAGCAAAAACAGCACGTATATTTATGTTAGCTCACCACCAAATACAAAAAAGGACAGACATTTTTCACAGCACATGTAGCATGCACAAAGCCAACCTAACTAACCAAGAACCAACCAAACTAACCAACAAACAACTTCATCAGATGACAGTCTTATAACATGTTATTCAATAAATCTATGTTTTTTTTCGAAAAATGTGCATATTTCAGGTATAAATCATAGTTTATATTGCAGCTACAATCAGAAATTGCACCGAAAGCAGCCAGAATAATTACAGAATAATTACAGACACCAACGTCAAATACCTAAATACTCATCATAAAACATTTCTGAAAAATACATAGTGTACAGCAAATCAGACAGACATCTTGTGATTCCAGCCAATATTTCCGATTTCTTAAGTGTTTTACAGCGAAAACACAATATAGCGTTATATTAGCTTACCACAATAGCCAGAAACACAAGCCATTTCCCAGTAGCAAAAGTTAGCGATCGTAACAAACCAGCAAAAGATATGATTTTTGACTAACCTTGATAAGCTTCATCAGATGACAGTCCTATAACATCAGGTTATACAGACACTTATGTTTTGTTCGAAAATGTGCATATTTAGAGCTGAAATCAGTGGTTATACATTGTGCTAACGTAGCATCTTTTTCCCACAACGTCCGGATATTTTTCTGACACTTTTTCTGACACACATATTCTGACCAAATAGCTATTCATAAACATAACCAAAAAATACATGTTGTATAGGAAATGATAGATACACTAGTTCTTAATGCAATCGCCGTGTTAGAATTCTAAAAATAACTTCATTACAACATCCAGCTTAGGTATAAGCGAGAGAGTACCCAAAAGCTGGGCGCAAACGACTAGCACAACATGTTCGACAGATATATGAAATAGCATCATAAAATGGGTCCTACTTTTGCTGATCTTTCATCAGAATGTTGTACAAGGGGTCCTTTGTCGGGAACAATCGTTGTTTGGATTTAGAACGGCCTTTTTCCCTCTCGATTTAGCAAGCACACTTGCCAAGTGGCGCGAATCTCTCCATGTCAACAAACGGAAGAGAACGGAACACGGCAAAACTCCCGAAAATATTTCAATAATCTGATTAAACTATATTGAAAAAACATACTTTACGATGATATTGTCACATGTATCAAATAAAATCAAAGCCGGAGATATTAGTCGTCCATAACGACAGCTTATCAGAAGGCAAATCTAGGTCCCTTGACGCGCTCTCCAGAAAACAGGAAACTGGTGACACGTCATACAAAGAGCTATTATACGAGCCCAGATCAAGTTATTCACTCCATTTCTTCTCTCACTCCTTGTTGACATCTAGTGGAAGACATATGAAGTGCATCTAAACAAATAAATATAAAGGACTTTAATAGGCAGCCCCTAGAAGAGAGCATCGATTTCAGATTTTCCACTTCCTGTCAGGAAGTTTGCTGCAAAAGGAGTTCTGTTTTACTCACAGATATAATTCAAACGGTTTTAGAACCTAGAGAGTGTTTTCTATCC
The DNA here is from genome assembly GCF_029448725.1 of Salvelinus fontinalis. NCBI lineage: Eukaryota > Metazoa > Chordata > Actinopteri > Salmoniformes > Salmonidae > Salvelinus > Salvelinus fontinalis. The sequence goes on from NC_074695.1 coordinate 12,536,798, forward strand.
AATAGTAATAATAATATGCATATTGTACGAGCAAGAATTGAGTACGAGGCCGTTTGAAATGGGCACCTTTTATCCGGCTACTCAATACTGCCCCTGCAGCCCAAACAGGTTAAACAGGCAAAACGTCAATACAGGACTAGGATTGAATCCTACTACACCGGCTCTGACGCTGGTCGGATGTGGCAGGGCTTGCAAACTATTACTGACTACAAAGGGAAACACAGCCGCGAGCTTCCCAGTGACGCGAGCCTACCAGATGAGCTAAATGCCTTATATGCTTGCTTTGAGGCAAGCAACACTGAAGCATGCATGAGAGCACCAGATGTTCCAGACGACTGTGTGATCACGCTCTCCGTAGCCGATGTGAACAAGACCTTTAAACAGGTCAACATTCACAAGGCTGCGGGGCCAGACAGATTACCAGGACGTGAACTGGCAAGTGTCTTCACTGACATTTTTAACCTCTCCCTGACCGAGTCTATAATACCTACATGTTTCAAGCAGACCACCATAATCCCTGGGCCCAAGAAAGCGAAGGTAACCTGCCTAAATGACTACCGCCCCGTAGCACTCAGGTCGGTAGCAATGAAGGGCTTTGAAAGGCTGGTCATGACTCACATTAACACCATCATCCCAGAAACCCTAGACCCACTCGAATTCGTATACCACCCCAACAGATCCACAGATGACGCAATCTCAATCGCACTCCACACTGCCCTTTCCCATCTGGACAAAAGGAACACTATTTACATTGAGCCCCCCTGTTTGTACACGGCTGCTACTCGCTGTGTATTATCTGTGCATAGTCACTTTACCCTTACCTACATGTACACATTACCTCGACTAACCTGTACCCCGCACATTGACTCGGTACCTGTACCCCCTGTATATAGTCTCGTTATTGTTATTTCATTGTATTACTTTTATTTTATTTTTTACTTTATTTTTTTTGGTAAATATTTTCTTAACTCTATTTCTTGAACTGCATTGTTGGTTAATTAAGGGCTGGTAAGTAAGCATTTTACGGTAAGGTTTACACCTGTTGTATTCGGCGCATATGACAAATAAAATTTGATTTGACTTGAAATACTACTCGCCTTGCTCAAGTTGTTCCCCCACAATCACTACACTATAGCTGATAAAGTGACAAGGACCTCCCCAAGCTCCCGCACAGCACAAGCAGGAAGTCTCTTATTCTTGGTCAGAGTAAGCACCCTATACTCTATAGTGCACTACTTTGGACCAGAGCCCTATTGGCCATGGTCAAAAGTGGTGCACTTCATAGGGAATATGAGTGCCATTTAGGACGAACCCTAGTTGACAAAGAATAAGAGACTTCCTACTTCTTGTGCTGTGCGTGAGCTTGGGGAGGTCCTTGCCACTTTGTCATTGTACGGGAATAATTTATGTGAGCAACATATGACGGTGCTTCGTCTTCAGAAAACTCTTGTAAAGAGACTATAGGTATGGAGTGTATTCAGAACCGAAAGCAAACAGGATGGAATGGGGAGGGTCCTACCTGAATGCTCGTTGCAAAGCGTTTTTCTATGGATGAATACCCATGGTGTTTGCTGCTTGAGCAAATACACTGAGTGTACAAAACATTAAGAACACCTTCCTAATTTGTATGCATTTCTATGGTTTACTGTGCTTCTCCTTACTTTGGTACTTTCTAATTGCTTTATTGTAGACTGCTTCTCTTTGGCTGGTCTCCTTGGAGATGAGAGTTGGCCCAGATCCTTAAAAGGACACTTCCAGTTCACTGCTCGAGGAGTAAGACTACCGTAAAACTGCTGTTGCCATGCCACAACTGACACCGTGACCCAATCACACCGATGATCCACAATATGTCAATAAGAAATGGTCAAAAAGATGTGGCATTTACAGTGTGTGTGTCTGTTTCTGTGTTTCTGTGTGTGTTTCTGTGTGTGTTTCTGTGAGTGAGTGAGTGAGTGAGTGAGTGAGTGAGTGAGTGAGTGAGTGAGTGAGTGAGTGAGTGAGTGAGTCAGTGAATTTATTTGCTGTGTGTACCTGTCTGTATTGTCCCTCCAGAGCCACCCTGTCCGTTCAGACTCAGCAGGCTGATCATGAGTGTCTGTCCAATACAGATTGATATCCGTTTTATCCACCTCCACTCCTCAGACTGGCAGACTGCTGAGGCTCCCCACAGCATGCTAACAGCCATGCACTCCCTGTGTGTGTGTGTGTGTGTGTGTGTGTGTGTGTGTGTGTGTGTGTGTGTGTGTGTGTGTGTGTGTGTGTGTGTGTGTGTGTGTGTGTGTGTGTGTGTGTGTGTGTGTGTGTGTGTGTGTGTGTCTCAATGCATTTTGGAGTGTGAGTCTGTGGCGGCACATGTTCATCTGTGCATATTTGTATGCAATGTTGAAGCACATATTAAGTATGTTAAGTCTATGTTTATGTGTGTCTTTACGCATATGGAGTGTGTATACATCAGTCAGAGAGAGTGAAGGAGAGGGCGGGATAGGAAGACTGATAGTGATGGCACTGCTCCATAGAGCGAGGTCTGGCATGGCTCGCTACAGATTCCCACCATATGCCACTCTGGCCTCTGTCTGGGCAGCCTCTGGCATCCGCACATGGCCCTGCGTGGGTTTTAGCAATCCACGGGGGTAACACGTCTCTGTTCTCTTTCTCAACACCACCGTTTCGGTGTGTATGTGTGGGCGGCTTGGTGTATGAGAGTACACAGGAGATGGGGGATGTGTGTGTGTGTTATAGAGATGAGACACTGTCTGGTCTCCAAGTGCCTTCGGTTTATCCTGATTTGGTTTTAATAGAAATTCCGCGGAACCTAGTTAACCTAGTTTAGCATTTCATGGAAACATTGGCATAAGAGTACTAACCGCATCCAAATCTTCACCTTTAAAGGACAAATCCTACTTTCGCCACCAATGATGTCACCTGGAGTGTGTTGCCATATACTGAAGGGACTAAAGAAGGTTTCTGCTATACTGGGGGGCGGTTTCTACTATACTAAGGGGTGGTTTCTACTATACTGAGGGGACTAAAGAAGGTTTCTACTATACTGAGGGGACTAAAGAAGGTTTCTACTATACTGAGGGGTGGTTTCTACTATACTGAGGGGCGGGTTCTACTATACTAAGGGAAGGTTTCTACTATACTGAGGGGTGGTTTCTACTATACTGAGGGGCGGGTTCTACTATACTAAGGGAAGGTTTCTCCTATACAGAAGGGTGGTTTCTACTATACCGAGGGGCGGTATCTACTATACTGAGGGGACTAAGGGAGGTTTCTACTATACTGAGGGGCGGTTTCTACTATACTGAGGGGTGCTTTCTACTATACTGAGGGGCGGTTTCTACTAAACTGAGGGGCGGTTTCTACTATACTGAGGGGACTAAGGGAGGTTTCTACTATACTGAGTTGACTAAGGGAGGTTTCTACTATACTGAGGGGCGGTTTCTACTATACTGAGGGGTGGTTTCTACTAAACTGAGGGGCGGTTTCTACTAAACTGAGGGGCGGTTTCTACTATACTGAGGGGCGGTTTCTACTATACTGAGGGGTGGTTTCTATTATACTGAGGGGCGGTTTCTACTATACTGAGGGGTGGTTTCTACTATACTGAGGGTGGTTTCTACTATACTGAGGGGTGGTTTCTACTATACTGAGGGGTGGTTTCTACTATACTGAGGGGACTAAGGGAGGTTTCTACTATACTGAGGGGTGGTTTCTACTAAACTGAGGGGTGGTTTCTACTAAACTGAGGGGCGGTTTCTACTATACTGAGGGGCGGTTTCTACTATACTGAGGGGTGGTTTCTATTTAACTGAAAGGCGGTTTCTACTAAACTGAGGGGCGGTTTCTACTATACTAAGGGGTGGTTTCTACTGAACTGAGGGAAGGTTTCTACTAAACTGAGGGTGGTTTCTACTATACTGAGGGGTGGTTTCTACTATACTGAGGGGTGGTTTCTACTATACTGAGGGGACTAAGGGAGGTTTCTACTATACTGAGGGGTGGTTTCTACTAAACTGAGGGGCGGTTTCTACTAAACTGAGCGGCGGTTTCTACTATACTGAGGGGCGGTTTCTACTATACTGAGGGGTGGTTTCTACTAAACTGAAAGGCGGTTTCTACTAAACTGAGGGGCGGTTTCTACTATACTAAGGGGTGGTTTCTACTGAACTGAGGGGCGGTTTCTACTAAACTGAGGGGCGGTTTCTACTATACTGAGGGGCGGTTTCTACTATACTGAGGGGCGGTTTCTACTATACTGAGGGGCGGTTTCTACTATACTGAGGGGTGGTTTCTACTAAACTGAGGGGCGGTTTCTACTATACTGAGGGGCGGTTTCTACTATACTGAGGGGCGGTTTCTACTATACTGAGGGGCGGTTTCTACTATACTGAGGGGCGGTTTCTACTATACTGAGGGGCGGTTTCTACTATACTGAGGGGTGGTTTCTACTATACTGAGGGGTGGTTTCTACTATACTGAGGGACGGTTTCTACTATACTGAGGGGCGGATTCTACTATACTGAGCGGTGGTTTCTACTAAACTGAGGGATGGTTTCTACTATACTGAGGGGTGGTTTCTACTATACTGAGGGGCGGTTTCTACTATACTGAGGGGAGGTTTCTACTATACTGAGGGGCGGTTTCTACTATACTGAGGGGTGGTTTCTACTATACTGAGGGGCGGTTTCTACTATACTGAGGGGCGGTTTCTACTATAGTGAGGGGCGGTTTCTACTATACTGAGGGGCGGTTTCTACTATACTGAGGGGCGGTTTCTACTATACTGAGGGGAGGTTTCTACTATACTGAGGGGCGGTTTCTACTATACTGAGGGGTGGTTTCTACTATACTGAGGGGCAGTTTCTACTATACTGAGGGGCGGTTTCTACTATAGTGAGGGGCGGTTTCTACTATACTGAGGGTCGGTTTCTACTATACTGAGGTGCGGTTTCTACTAAACTGAGGGGCGGTTTCTACTATACTGAGGGTACTAAGGGAGGTTTCTACTATACTGAGGGGACAAAATAAGGTTTCTACTATACTGAGGGGTGGTTTCTACTATACTGAGGGGCGATTTCTACTAAACTGAGGGGCGGTTTCTAGTATACTGAGGGGACTAAAGAAGGTTTGTACTCAACTGAGGGGCGGTTTCTACTAAACTGAGGCCCTGTTTCTACTATACTGAGGGGTGGTTTCTACTATACTGAGGGGCGGTTTCTACTATACTGAGGGGCGGTTTCTACTATACTGAGGGGCGGTTTCTACTATACTGAGGGGACAAAAGAAGGTTTCTACTATACTGAGGGGTGGTTTCTACTATACCGAGGGGCGGTTTCTACTATACTGAGGGAAGGTTTTTTTTATACTGAGGGGTGGTTTCTACTATACTGAGGGGCGGTTTCTACTATACTAAGGGGCGGTTTCTACTATACTGAGGGGCGGTTTCTACTATACTGAGGGAAGGTTTCTACTATACTGAGGGAAGGTTTTTACTATACTGAGGGAAGGTTTCTACTGTACTGAGGCGTGGTTTCTACTATATTGAGGGGACTAAAGAAGGTTTCTACTATACTGAGGGGCGGTTTCTACTTTACTGAGGGAAGGTTTCTACTATACTGAGGGGTGGTTTCTACTATACTGAGGGGCGGTTTCTACTATATTGAGGGGACTAAAGAAGGTTTCTACTATACTGAGGGGCGGTTTCTACTTTACTGAGGGAAGGTTTCTACTATACTGAGGGGTGGTTTCTACTATACTGAGGGGCGGTTTCTACTATACTGAGGGGACTAAAGAAGTTTTCTACTATACTGAGGGGCGGTTTTTACTATACTGAGGGGCAGTTTTTCCTATACTGAGGGGTGGTTTCTACTATACTGAGGGGACTAAAGAAGTTTTCTACTATACTGAGGGGCGGTTTTTACTAAACTGAGGGGCGGTTTCTACTATACTGAGGGGTGGTTTCTACTATACTGAGGGGCGGTTTTTCCTATACTGAGTGGCGGTTTCTACTATACTGAGGGGCGGTTTCTACTATACTGAGGGGCGGTTTCTACTATACTGTGGGGTTGTTTCTACTATACTGAGGGGTGGTTTCTACTATACTGAGGGGTGGTTTCTACTATACTGAGGGGTGGTTTCTACTATACCGAGGGGTGGTTTCTACTATACTGAGGGGTGGTTTCTACTATACTGAGGGGCGGTTTCTACTAAACTGAGGGGCGGTTTCTACTAAACTGAGGGGCGGTTTTTACTAAACTGAGGGGCGGTTTCTACTATACTGAGGGGTGGTTTCTACTATACTGAGGGGCGGTTTTTACTAAACTTAGTGGCGGTTTCTACTATACTGAGGGGTGGTTTCTACTATACCGAGGGGCGGTTTCTACTATACCGAGGGGCGGTTTCTACTATACTGTGGGTTGGTTTCTACTATACTGAGGGGTGGTTTCTACTATACTGAGGGGTGGTTTCTACTATACTGAGGGGTGGTTTCTACTATACTGAGGGGCGGTTTCTACTATACTGAGGGCGGTTTTTACTATAATAAGGTGCAGTTTCTACTAAACTGAGGGGCGGTTTCTACTAAACTGAGAGGTGGTTTCTACTATACTGAGGGGCGGTTTCTACTATACTGAGGGGACTATAGAAGGTTTCTACTATACTGAGGGGTGGTTTCTACTATACTGAGGGGACTAAAGGTTTCTACTATACTGAGGGGATTAAGGTTTCTACTATACTGATGGAAGGTTCCTACTATACTGAGGGGACTAAAGGTTTCTACTATTCTGAGGGAAGGTTTCTACTATACTGAGGGGTGGTTTCTACTATACTGAGGGGTGGTTTCTACTATACTGAGGGGGGGTTTCTACTATACTGAGGGAAGGTTTCTACTATACTGAGGTGTGGTTTCTACTATTCTGAGGGAAGGTTTCTACTATACTGAGGGGCGGTTTCTACTATACTGAGGGGTGGTTTCTACTATTCTCAGGGAAGGTTTCTAATATACTGAAGGGACTAAGGGAGGTTCCTACTATACTGGGGGGATGTTTCTACTATACTGAAGGGACTAAGGGAGGTTTCTACTATACTGGGGGGATGTTTCTACTATACTGAAGGGACTAAGGGAGGTTTCTACTATGCTGAGAGGATGTTTTTCTACTATAATAAAATGTGGTTTCTACTATACTGAAGGGATGTTTCTACTATACTGAGGAGAGGTTTCTACTTTAATACGGGGATGTTTCTACTATACTGAATGGAGGTTTCTACTATACTGAGGGGCGGTTTCTACTATACTGAGGAGAGGTTTCTACTTTAATGCGGGGTTGTTTCTACTATACTGAAGGGAGATTTCTACTATACTAAAGGGAGGTTTCTACTATACTGAAGGAACGAAGGGAGGGTTTCTGCTTTACTGAGAGGACTAAAGGAGCTTTCTTTACATTTGATCCTCTCTCTCCAAGTTGGATTTCCACTCCATCCTACCTTTGATATAATGAAGATCTCTATCCTCGTCTCCTTCACAAACCCCATTGGAGGAGACGATCAGAGGGGAGGGAGCTCTGGCTTTCTCATCCAATTGGTTTTGAGAAGGAGATGAGGAGAGAGAAAGGAAGGAGTATGCAAGATCTTCCCATTAGAGCACTGCTTTCCAACTCCAGTCCTCGAGTACCGCCACTGTCTTAGAGGATGTTACAGAGAAAACGTTTTATGATAAGCCAAGCTATTTTGACCCTGACTGGTGCATGTCCTCTGTGTGTGTGTGTGTGTGTGTGTGTGCTATAGTTACCATCCAGCATGTTCATTCTCCCTCCTTTGTTTCCCAGCTGGGCCGTGGTTTCCTCTTGTCTCGTGTTGTTAAGGCCTAATCACTGGAGATAAAGCAGTGGTACACTCTGTTCTTTTCTAACGTTTCTGTAAGATGAGGCTGCAGCTGTGTTCTGTAATACTGTAGCCGCCTGTATTCCTCGATGGCAGGAAGACCCGATTTTGAAACCATATTACCCTCACAAAGTCTTCCAACTTATATCTTGAATTATGTCCCACTGCTTAAGATTTTGGGCGGCCAGAACATTTCTGGACTGTTCTGTTCAAGTGTTTTGAGGGGATGTTCATTGAACATTGAATATTGCCATAAATAATACATGAACGTAATTCACAGATGACGCAATCTCTATTGCACTCCACACTACCCTCTCCCATCTGGACAAGAGGAAAACCTATGTGAGAATGCTGTTCATTGACAACAGCTCAGCGTTCAACACTATAGTGCCCTCCAAACTCATCTCTAAGCTCAGGAACCCGAGAGTGAACACTTCCATCTGCAACTGGATCCTGGAATTCCTGACGGGACGCCGCAGGTGGTGAGGGTAGGCAACAACACATCCGCCATGCTGACCATGAACACAGACCCCTCCTGTACTCTCTCTTCGCCCACTACTGCTTGGTCGTGCACGACTTCAACACCATCATTAAGTTTGCTGACAACATGACAGTGGTAGGCCTGATCCCCGACGACGATGAGACAGCCTATAGGAAGGAGGTCAGTGACTTGGCAGTGTGGTGCCAGGACAACAACCTCTCCCTCAACGTCAGCAAGACAAAGGAATAATCATGGACTACAGGAAACGGATGGTCGAGCACGCACCCATTCACTTCGACAGGGCTGTGGTGGAGCGGGTCGAAAACTTCAAATTCGTCCTTGTCCACATCACTTAGGAATTAACATGGTCCACACACACCAACACAGTCGTGAAGAAGGCACGACAATGCCTCTTCCCCCTAAGGAGGCTGAAAATATTTGGCATGGGCCCTCAGATCCTCAAAAAGTTCAACAGCTGCACCATTAAGAGCATCTTGACTGGTTGCATCACCGCTTGGAATGGCAACTGCTACAGATAGCTAGAGAGGGTAGTGCGTACGGCCCTGCCATCCAGGACCTCTATACCAGGTCGTGTCAAAGAAAGGCCCGAAACATTTTCAAAGACTCCAGCCGTCTAAGTCATAGAGTGTTTTCTCTGCTACCGTACGGCAAGCGGTAACGATGTACCAAGTCTGGAACCAACAAGACCCTGAACAGCTTCTACCCCAAAGTCATAAGACTGCCAAAGAGTTAACTAAATAGCTACCCAGACTATCTGCATTGAGCCTTTTTCACTAACTTTTTTGACTCATCACACACTACTTCTACTGTTTATTATCTACCCTGTTGCCTAGTTACTTTACCCCTACCTATATGTACATACAATATATATACAGAAGTATGTGAACACCTCTTCAAATTAGTGGATTTGGCTGTTTCAGTCAAACCCATTCTTCTGACAGGTGCATAAAATCGAGCACACAGCCAAGCAATCTCCAGAGACAAACATTGTCAGAAGAATGGCCTTATTGAAGAGCTCAGTGACTTTCTGACCTGCTAGAGCCGCCCCAGTCAACTGTAAGTGCTGTTATTGTGAAGTGGAAACATCTAGGAGCAACAACGGCTCGGCCGCGAAGTGGTAGGCCACACAAGCTCACAGAACTGGGACAGCCAAATCTTGAAGCGTGTAGAAATAGTCTGTCCTCGGTTGCAGCACTCACTACTGACTTCCAAACTACCTCTGGAAGCAACATCAGCACAATAAATGTTAATCGGGAGCTTCATGAAATTAGTTTCCATGGCTGAACAGCAGCACACAAGCCTACGATCTCCATGCGCAATGCCAAGTGTTGTGGTGTAAAGCTTGCCGCCATTGGACTCGGGAGCAGTGGAAACACGTCCTCTGGAGTGATGAATTACGCTTCACCATCTGGCAGTCCGACAGAAGAATCTGGGTTTGGCGGAGGCCAGGAGAACGCTACCTGCCTGAATGCATAGTGCAAACTGTAAAGTTTAGTGGAGGAGGAATAATGGTCTAGGCTGTTTTCATTATTCGGGCTAGGCCCCTTAGTTCCAGTGAGGAGAAATCTTAACGCTACAGTATACAATGACATTCTAGACAATTCTGTGCTTCCAACTCTATGGCAACAGTTTGGGGAAGGCAATTTTCAGTGTCAGCATGACAATGGCCCCTTGCACAAAGCGAGGTCCATACAGAAATGGTTTGTCGAGATCGATGTGGAAGAACTTGACTGGCCTGCACAGAGCCCTGTGACAAATAAAACCGTATTTGATTTGAATAGAACATGGCATTGACAGTGACAATGTTTCTGTAACTTAACACTCAATTGGAAACGTTTAACTGGAAGTTCTGTCAATGTTTCTTGTCCGTTGAGTGATTGTTCTTGTTTGAGGTTGTGGCGGTCAACATCCAAAATAACCAGGACAGAATGGACTTTGTGACATTATTAGAATGCTGAAAGACCCAATGGGAATGGTCTCTCTAAACAGGTCTCTGCGCTGACCTTTTTGACAAGGAGCAAGTGTGCACCTAAATTGAAAAATGTAAGTGCACACAAACAAATTTAGGACCACAATGAAAAATATTTGAGGTAATACAGCTAGAATCCTTAATTGTTCTAGGCGCACTGGTGCTCCTAATTTAAAAGTCCAGGTAGCACAGAAAAATATGTAGGTGCATATTTTTCTGAGCCCTGTCAGTACTGCCATTTCCTGAGGAGTAATACCTACGCTCCAGGAGCCCCTAAACAAATCAGATCAGAAAGATTTGTGCCGACTTTGATCAAAGGTAAGTTCAAACGCACTTCCCAAATGAGAATAGACTATGTAGTGAAGCAGTGAGGCAGTGAATTCCTCCCATCTCCCCACTGAAGCCTTGCTAGACTTACTGATGAGCTCTTTACAAAAGTGTCCGCCGGTTACCTTTCTGCTTTTGTAGTGGGCACCCACTCGGGCTACCTGCCGCTCTTGCACCTGTTCAGGACCCAGTCCAGACTGCCTCACCATCGGTGGGGTCCCTCAGCAGCCATCCTCTGAAAGCCCTGTTCTCTTTGAAGAGAAGTGGACTCTGCCATGTTGTCAAGAGAAAGGCTGGCTCTTATTAGCGGAGGCAGTAAATACTGCCTAATGAGCGTCTTGACAATTTAACCCAAAAGACGCAAGAGAACCCAATCAAACAGTTTGAAGTTACTACAGCAGCGCTGGAGATTATCTTTCCTTGAGGTTTCTAGCAGCTCAAACGCTCTCTCACTGATAAAAATGTCCGCCAGAGTCTGTCTCCACCCCCCCACTCTTGATGACATAAGATTTAGTTTGGAGATTTGAAATGAGGGTTTTTCTAAATTGCTGGAACGTGTAATGCACTGTAGAGTGTCGGGTGCATTGTATGCTTCCTGGTAGGAAGAGAAGAGAAGGGAAGGGAAGACGTTGGGTCCAGTAACACAAATGACAATTCAAGTGAGCTGAGGCAGTGCTACAGGAAAGGGACCAGTGCCAGCCACAGTATCTGCCCTTGATCAATGTCACCATATGGCACAGTGATCCGCAAATGTTACTCTCAACATTACACAAGAGCAGAGCGGAACGGAATCCACTGCCCCTGGAAATTGTGTGGAAGACATTTCTGAGCAAATAAAAAGGATGAGAAGATCATGTTTATTATCGTTGTAAATGTCACTTTGAGTCATATGAGTGTGTACACTGTATAAGAATCTGACTACGATAGGATACATGCATAAATCATATGAAATCACATGAATACTTAGCAAAGCAATAATGCAGGTTGGGATCAGCTTGAATTAACATTAATTCATTACACCTTCTTCTTGTATGGCAATAATTTGTGATGATTTGGTCATAATTAGTTATTTTTATATACAGACTGAAAATACAAAAACAAAACTGTTTTTATATCAATAACATCATTTACATATTAAGCTTTACCTATTCTCTGAGACCAAAAATATATTTTAGCTACAACAATCATTAAACAATAGTTATTTACTGTAAAGATGTTACTGACAGTACTATTTATGTCACATACAGGACATGCTTTGTTACGGTAAAAGGTGTGCTATTTCCGGAAATGAGTCCTTTTTCTTAAATATTTTCTCTGCACGCCAATGTGTTCTATCTACTGCAGCCTCTCTTCCTGCCAGCTCTGCGTTCAGTATTTCATGGAAAGATATGACTAAAGTGTGTGTGGCCAGGGGAACATTCTTGGGAGCAATCTAGATACAATGGGCTCCAACAGATGCCTCTCTCTCTCTCTCGTCTCTCTTCCTTTCATTTCTCCCTGCAGTACGTAGGTGGAGCACAGCTCACCATCAGAGACAGACGGAGAAGAGTACAAAAATAAATCAAGTGATTTGGCTTGGCCATCTTGCCATCATGTTGACTTACTCTACTTTGGTGGGTGGATGGGTAAGGTGTGGGTGTGGGTAGGGTGTGGGGGTGTGTGAGTGGGTAGTGCCACAATAACATGCTGGATACATCTCCAGGGGTTTTCGCTTGCTCTCCCGTCCCGTCGTTTCATTGGCTTCTTGGAGAGCTGGTTTGCATAATGAAAGCTTTCATTGCTTTCTTATGACAATGGCTTCCTCAGTGGCTAGATCAGTGTGAAGTGGCAAAGAAGGAGCCTGGAACTCGGAATCACCCTGTTGTGGACCAGTAGATAAACACATTGTCTATAGTAGAAGTCAACACTAGTATTTCTCACACCAGGATTATTTAACATGAGTCTAAATGACTAACAAGGTCTTATGAGATGTTAACGAAACTGCGAGAAAAAACTGTCCCATTCATTGAATATAGAGGCGACAGCTGAGCCTGTATAAGGTGGTAGTATCCAGTGTCAAGAAATGGCACAAGGCAGTGTCCGTGCTGTGTACAGTCTGTCTTGCCGTCCCTTCTCTGAGGAGGCTGTTAGTCAAGGCAGAGCTACTACCACTTCTCCACTGCTAAAGCCTGGAACGGTGCCAGTCAAGCCCTTCGCTGCCCTCACTTTTCCCCCCACCAATCACTTTGCCTGGGGGATGGAGGGGGGTCTTGAGGGGGGGGGGGGGGGGGGGGGTGGTGGGTGGCTGTCACAGGCAGAATGAATGACCCCCCCAGTGATGTCTCTGTTCGTCAGGGACAGACACAGATGCTCAACAGTTCAAGGGGAGCCAGGGCTAGGGGTTTCCAGGACGCCCCTGGCAAGACTGCGAGACTTGTTGGGGGGGTGAATGTGGTGGCCATCGCATCCATCTGTTCAAAGGAGGCCAGCGAGCGAAGTGGCGTTTGCTCTCAGGTGTATGTTAGTGGAGTACAGTGGAGTATATCCTGACTGGCCCACAATTCAGTGGGAAGCCCCAAAGCCACTGGAACCCCTGTGACGAATCCACGAGTGATGGACCTGGCCGTGTTGTCGACATGCTATCATCCAGGGTGTGTATCAATGAGACACTGAATTAGGACATTGTTTCAACAACGTTTTTCGACAGTCTGTTTTGACAACTCTGCCATCTCGCATGGGTAAAAATACATTGCTCGTTCTTGAACTGCCCTCACTTGACAACGTCCGGCGCCGACAGAGATGGCCGCCTCGCTTCGTGTTCCTAGGAAACTATGCAGTATTTGTTTTTTTACGTGTTAATTCTTACACTGTTACCCCAGGTAATCTTAGGCTTTATTACATACAGTCGGGAGGAACTATTGGATATAAGAGCAACGTCAACTCACCATCATTACGACCAGGAATACGACTTTCCCGAAGTGGATCCTCTGTTTTGCCCACCACCCGGGACAATGGATCAGATCCCAGCCGGCGAACCAAAACAACGACGCCGTAAAAGGGGCAGACGAAGAGGTCTTCTGGTCAGGCTCCGGAGACGGGCACATCGCACACCGCTCCCCAGCATACTACTCGCCAATGTCCAGTCTCTTGACAACAAGGTAGATGAAATCCGAGCAAGGGTAGCATTCCAGAGAGACATAAGAGACTGTAACGTTCTTTGCTTCACGGAAACATGGCTCACTCGAGACACGCTATCGGGGTCGGTTTCTTCACGCATCGCGCCGACAGAAACAAGCATCTTTCTGGTAAGAAGAGGGGCCGGGGGGTATGCCTTATGATTAACGAGACGTGGTGTGATCATAACAACATACAGGAATTCAAGTCCTTCTGTTCACCTGACTTAGAATTCCTCACAATCAAATGTCGACCGCATTATCTACCAAGAGAATTCTCTTCGATTATAATCACAGCAGCATATATTCCCCCCCAAGCAGACATATCGATGGCCCTGAACGAACTTCATTTGACTTTATGTAAACTGGAAACCACATATCCTGAGGCTGCATTCATTGCAGCTAGGGATTTTAACAAGGCTAATCTGAAAACAAGGCTCCCTAAATTCTGTCAGCATATCGATTGTGCTACCAGAGCTGGCAAAACCCTGGGTCATTGTTATTCTAACTTCCGCGACGCATATAAGGCCCTCCCCCGCCCTCCTTTCGGAAAAGCTGACCACAACTCCATTTTGTTGCTCCCTGCCTATAGACAGAGTTTAAAACAGGAGGCTCCCGCGCTCAGGTCTGTTCCACGCTTCAAGACTGCTTCGATTACGTGGACTGGGATATGTTCCGCATTGTGTCAAACAACAACATTGACGAATAAGCTAAATCGGTGAGCGAGTTTATTAGCAAGTGCATCGACGATGTCGTACCCACAGCAACTATTAAAACATTCCCAAACCAGAAACCGTGGATTGATGGCAGCATTCGCGCGAAACTGAAAGCGCGAACCACTGCTTTTAATCAGGGCAAGGTGACCAGAAACATGACCGAATACAAACAGTGTAGCTATTCCCTCCGCAAGGCAATCAAACAAGCTTAGCGTCAGTATAGAGACAAAGTAGAGTCGCCATTCAACGGCTCAGACACAAGAGGTATGTGGCAGGGTCTACAGTCAATCATGGATTACAAAAAGAATATCAGCCCAGTCGCGGACCAGGATGTCTTGCTCCCAGACAGACAAAACAACTTCTTTGCTCGCTTTGAGGACAATACAGTGCCACTGACATGGCCCGCTACCAAAACCTGCGGACTCTCCTTCACTGCAGCCGACGTGAGTAAAACATTTAAACGTGTTAACCCTCGCAAGGCTGCAGGCCAAGACGGCATCCCCAGCTGCGTCCTCAGAGCATGTGCAGACCAGCTGGCTGGTGTGTTTACGGACATATTCAATCAATCCTTATCCTCATGCTGTTCCCACATGCTTCAAGAGGGCCACCATTGTTCCTGTTCCCAAGAAAGCTAAGGTAACTGAGCTAAACGACTACCGCCCCGTAGCACTCACTTCCCTCACCATGAAGTGCTTTGAGAGACTAGTCAAGGACCATATCACCTCCACCCTACCTGACACCCTAGACCCACTCCAATTTGCTTACCGCCCCAATAGGTCCACAGACGGCGCAATCGCAACCACACTGCACACTGCCCTAACCCATCTGGACAAGAGGAATCCCTATGTGAGAATGATGTTCATCAACTACAGCTCAGCATTTAACACCATAGTGCCTTCCAAACTAGTCATTAAGCTCTACCCCGCCCTGTGCAACTGGGTAATGGACTTCCTGACGGGCCACCCCCAGGTGGTGAGGGTAGGTAACAACATCTCCACCCCGCTGATCCTCAACACTGGGGTCCCACAAGGGTGCGTTCTGAGCCCTCTCCTGTACTCCCTGTTCACCCACGACAGCGTGGCCATGCACGCCTCCAACACAATCATCAAGTTTGCAGACGACACTACAGTGGTACGCTTGATTACCAACAACGACGAGACGGCCTACAGGGAGGAGGTAAGGGCCCTCGGAGTATGGTGTCAGGAAAATAACCTCACACTCAACGTCAACAAAACAAAGGAGATGATCGTGGACTTCAGGAAACAGCGGAGGGAGCACCCCCCTATCCACATCGACGGGACAGTAGTGGAGAGGGTAGTAAGTTTTAAGTTCCTCGGTGTACACATCACGGACAAACTGAATTGGTCCACCCACACAGACAACATGGTGAAGAAGGCGCAGCAGCGCGGCTGTGGCTGCTGCCAACAACTGCCAACATACTGACTCAACTCCAGCCACTTTAATAATGGATAAATTGACAATGCCACTTAATATAATGTTTACATACCCTACATTACTCATCTCATATGTATATACTGTACTCATCTTGCCTATGCCGTTCTGTACCATCACTCATTCATATATTTTTATGTACATATTCTTCTTCCCCTTTACACTTGTGTGTATAAGGTAGTTGTTGTAAAATTGTTAGGTTAGATTACTCGTTGGTTATTACTGCATTGTCGGAACTAGAAGCACAAGCATTTCGCTACACTCGCATTAACATCTGCTAACCATGTGTATGTGACAAATAAAATTTGATTTGATTTGAACTGAATCTGAGTTGGATTCAATCTGTCCACCTTCTTTGGTTTTGGAGGGATTTAGCTTAATTGCATGGCCAACCATCATTTTGGCTGGCTTTAAGCAGAATATATACATAATTCTTCTCAGCTATCTCCCTGGGTATCTTCAGTTTAGTTCAGTAAGTCTGTATTGTCCCTGAAGATACATTTGATCAGAACATAAGGACAGGTAGAGCTCTGCCCGACAGTATGCCCACCATGCTCGTTATGTGACAACTTCGCTAACTAAAGAAACATTGTGCAGCCCAAGGTCCAGAACATTCTTCCCATAAGAACATTCTAATTCATCAGGCAAGCATAGTTCAGTGCACCGGCGCCGCTACAGTGCTAAGCTACAGTGCTATGCTTCAGTGCTAAGCTACAGTGCTACGCTTCAGTGCTACGCTTCAGTGCTACGCTTCAGTGCTAAGGTACAGTGCTACGCTTCAGTGCTACGCTTCAGTGCTAAGCTACAGTGCTAAGCTACAGTGCTACCTCACAGTGCTACGCTTCAGTGCTACCTTACAGTGCTACGCTTCAGTGCTACCTTACAACGCTAAGCTACAGTGCTACCTTACAGCGCTAAGCTACAGTGCTACCTTACAGCGCTAAGCTACAGTGCTACCTTACAGTGCTACGCTTCAGTGCTACCTTACAGTGCTACGCTTCAGTGCTACCTTACAGTGCTACTCTTCAGTGCTACTTTACAGTGCTACGCTTCAGTGCTACCTTACAGTGCTACGCTACGGCGCTACCCTACAGCGCTATGCTACAGCGCTACCCTACAGCCCTACGCTACAGCGCTACCCTACAGCGCTACCCTACAGCGCTACCCTACAGCCCTACGCTACAGCGCTACCCTACAGCCCTACTCTACAGCTCTACACTAAAGTGCTACTTTACAGCACCACCCTACAGCGCTACGCTACAGCGCTATCCTACAGCGCTACGCTACAGCGCTACCCTACAGTGCTACCCTACAGCGCTACGCTACAGCGCTACCCTACAGCCCTACGCTACAGCGCTACACTACAGCACCACCCTACAGCCCTACGCTACAGTTCTACACTACAGCGCTACTTTACAGCACGACCCTACAGCCCTACGCTACAGCTCTACGCTACAGCTCTACGCTACAGCGCTACGCTTTGTTATGGAAAACCTAAATAAGTTCAGGAGTAGAAATGTGCTTAACAAGTCACATAATAAGTTGCATGGACTCTGCACAGTAATAGTGGTTAACATGATTTTTGAATGACTACCTCATCTCTGCACCCTACACATACAATTATCTGGAAGGTCCCTCAGTTGAGAAGTGAATTTCAAACACAGATTCAACCACAAAGACCAGGAGGTTTTCCAATGCCACACAAAGAAGGGCACCAATTGGTGGTAGATGGGTGAAAATAATAAAAGCAGACGCTGAATATCCCTTTGAGCATGGTGAAGTTATTAATTACACTTTGAATGGTGTATCAATACACCCAGTCACTACAAAGATACAGGTGTCCTTCCTAACATAATTGCCGTTGAGGAAGGAAACCACTCAGGGATTTAACCATGATGCCAATGAGGACTTTAAAACAGTAACAGAGTTTAATGGTTGTGAAATGAGAAAACTGAGGATGTATCAACAGCATTGTAGTTACTCCACAATATGAACCTAAATGACAGAGTGAAAAGAGCCTGTACATAATACAAATATTCCAAAACCTGCATCCTGTTTTTCAACAAGGCACAAAAAGAATACAGATTTATTTTTTTTGCAAAAGTGTCATATATTAAAAGACACAAATTGGCTGAAAATAATTAGCATAAATAGAAAAAATACCAGTTTCATTTGAGAACAAAAATGTTGACATCTGCGCCATCCAGGTTGCTAAATAAATCGGAAGAGATTTTCGATGTACTGATTCCATGTCACATGGTTTATGAACTGATACAAAAAACAGCACTTGATTCAACACTTTTCGAATTTAAATGATTATACAAAATTCTTGCCACCAACAGAATGCAATATATCAAATCACATCAAGTCACATGCGCCGAATAGAACAGGTCTACTACACCTTACAGTGGAATGCAGAATACAACAGGTCTACTACACCTTACAGTGGAATGCAGAATACAACAGGTCTACTACACCTTACAGTGGAATGCAGAATACAACAGGTCTACTACACCTTACAGTGGAATGCAGAATACAACAGGTCTACTACACCTTACAGTGGAATGCAGAATACAACAGGTCTACTACACCTTACAGTGGAATGCAGAATACAACAGGTCTACTACACCTTACAGTGGAATGCAGAATACAACAGGTCTACTACACCTTACAGTGGAATGCAGAATACAACAGGTCTACTACACCTTACAGTGGAATGCAGAATACAACAGGTCTACTACACCTTACAGTGGAATGCAGAATACAACAGGTCTACTACACCTTACAGTGGAATGCAGAATACAACAGGTCTACTACACCTTACAGTGGAATGCAGAATACAACAGGTCTACTACACCTTACAGTGAAATGCAGAATACAACAGGTCTACTACACCTTACAGTGGAATGCAGAATACAACAGGTCTACTACACCTTACAGTGAAATGCAGAATACAACAGGTCTACTACACCTTACAGTGGAATGCAGAATACAACAGGTCTACTACACCTTACAGTGAAATGCAGAATACAACAGGTCTACTACACCTTACAGTGAAATGCAGAATACAACAGGTGTAAACCTTGCAGTGAAATGCTTCCTTACGAGCCCCTAACCAACAATGCCGTTTTGAAAAATACGGATAAGAATAAGAAATAAGAGTAACAAGTAATTAAAGAGCAGCAGTAAAAATATCAATATATACAGGGGAGTGCCTGTACAGAGTCAATGTGCCGGGCACCGGTTAGTTTAGGTAGCGTATACATGTAGGTAGAGTTAATAAAGTGTGTGCATAGATGACAACAGAGCGTGGCAGTGGTGTGGAGGGGGGGGGCAATGCAAATAGTCTGAGTAGCCATTTGACTAGGAGTCTAATGGCTTGGGGGTAGAAGCTGTTTAGAAGCCTCTTGGACCTAGACTTGGCGCTCCGGTACTGCTTGCCTTGAGGTAGCAGAGAGAAAAGTCTATGACTAGGGTGGCTAGAGTCTTTGACAATTTTTAGGGCCTTCCTCTGACACCGCCTGGTATAGAGGTCCTGGATGACAGGGAGCTTGGCCCCAATGACATACTGGGCTGTTCGCACTATCCCCTGTAGTGCCTTGAGGTCGGAGGCCGAGCAGTTGCCATACCAGGCAATGACGCAACTAGTCAGGATCTGAGGACCCATGCCAAATCTTTTCAGTCTCCTGAGGGGGAATAGGTTTTGTTGTGCAAGCTTCACGACTGTCTTGGAGTGCTTGGACCATGTTAGTTTGTTGGTGATGAGGATATATATGGGGCATACAACAATCTCAGCTCTGTAGATTTTGCTATGAAGAGACAGATTCACTAAATCATTTATTCTGGTATTGCCCCGATGTAGCTTGTTTCTGGTCACAGGTTCAGGAAGGGTTAAAAAATCACAACATTCACTTAAAATTAACCTTACAAATAGCAGGGTTGGGCGATCTGGAAAGCCATAGTCAGTCAATAAGTAATATAATAATACTCGTAGGAAAGGTTTTCATCTTCAGCTCATGAACTGTGGATACTATACAATTAGAAAGGTTCAAATTGTATGTAAAACATCACAGCACAATTGAAAAACATATGGCACATGGAAACCAAACAATGATGATCTATGGTGATAAGTGGGATGGGCTGAGAGTGGCTGAGGGGTGGGATTAAGGAGCCCATGTTTGGTAATGTATTATTGTTATGTGATTGCTGTATATAAAAGTACCATGTTTGTAACATGTACATGCAAAATGTATGTACTGTATATGTAGCAGAAAAGCTGTAAAAAACTAAAAAGATATGTGTCCTCCGAAGAGGGGGGGGTTGGTGATTGGTTAATAATAATAATACAAAAGGAATGAATAATATTGTCCTCAATACAAAGCGTTATGTTTGGAGCAAATCCAAAAGAAAACATCAGTGAGTTCCACTCTTCAAGCTTGGTGGTGGCTGCATCATGTCATGGGTGTGGTTCTCAAGGACTAGGGAGTTACTTAGCATAAAATACATGGAATAGAGCTAAGCACAGGCAAAATCCTAGAGGAAAACCTGGTTCAATCTGCTTTCCAGCAGACACTGGAAGACATTCACCTTTTCAGCAGGACAATAACCTAATAACACAAGGCCAAATATACACTGGAGTTACTTGCCAAGACGATGTTGAATGTTCCTGAATGGCCTAATTACAGTTTTTGCTTAAAATCGGCTTGAAAATCTATGGCGAGACTTGAAAGTGGTTGTCTAGCAATGATCAACAATCAACTTGACCGAGCTTGAACAATTGTTTTAAGAATAATAGGAAAATGTTGTACAATCCAGGTATGCAAGCTCTTAAAAGCTTACCCCAAAACACTCCCAGCTGTAATCCCTGCCGAAGGTGATTCTAACATGTATTGACTCAGTGGGTTGAATACTTATCTCATCAAGATATATTCATGTTTTCTTTTTCATTCATTTTGAACAAATATTCACATTCTTCTTCCTCCCAGACATTGGAGCATTGTGTGTGGATCGCTGATCAAAAAAAAGGACAATTAAATCAAGTTTATTTTATTTTATCAAATCAAGTTTATTAAATACATTTGAATCCCACTTTGTAACATAAAGGTTTAAAAGGTTGAGGGGCGTGAATACTTTCTGAAGGCACTGTACATGGCAAAACTGATTGTATAAAAAATACATCCATAGGAAGTATGTTTTGAAGTGTCTGTCCTATATCTGAGAGAACTCTCGGGAAAAAAAAGAATAACAAATAACTGTGGAAATGCCTTTGACGTGGAAATACTCTATTCACTTCTATTCATTTTTCGGCCTGGTACGGGGTTACCTTACCTTGTGAGGTAAAAGCTTTTAAGCTTTTGATTTCTATGGGCTGTATCGCATGAGTGAGTGCAGCAGACTTTCAATGTTCCTACAGCAGACAGACTGGCTTAGAAATATCAGAATATCACATCTCTCTCTCCCACCATACCTCTCTTTCTCTCTCTCCTTGCGTCTAGTCTCCCTTCCTCACTCTCTTTCTGTATCTCTATCTGCCTATCACACTCCCCCTCTCCCTGTCTCGCTTGCTTTCTCTCTCTCCCTCGTCATTAATCTACTGCTGCCCTTAATCCAGTGCCTGCCTCTGATGGGAAATACACTAGCAGATAAGTGACAGGCCCAGACACGCTCCCTTAACAAAACAAGCTTGTGTGTCTAAGTACTCCTCTTCTGAAGCATGTGTGAGAGAGGAATGCCACGGCAGCACCTGCCTCTGAATGGTTAGTGGTCATGGGAAACGCTTGTATGGTGCCTCTGTCTCCCAGTTGTTGTGCGGTCCTGTCGAGTAGAAGAGATTGTGATTTAGATGGCTGATGTTGGTTCTGTGTCTTTTCTGGCGTGTCGAATCGACAATAAAAGGCTAGTGATTCTGTTGCAGGTTTTAGGTTTAACACCTGGGCACACTTGACGTGGGTTTCTTTTGTATGTTGGAGGGATTTTGTGCATTCAAATGCTATCCCCCTACGTAATTTCTTCGGCTTAGTAGGCGGCCGCAACACACACTTCTGATTTGCAGGTTCAATGTAGTTCCATCATCAGGGATGAGGATGCAGGTGTTAAATACCAGCAATTGTTTATGGAAAGCTTGTTGAGGTTCTAGACTTACTGTATTTATAAGCTTGTTGAGGTTCTAGACTTACTGTATTTATAAGCTTGTTGAGGTTCTAGACTTACTGTATTTATAAGCTTGTTGAGGTTCTAGACTTACTGTATTTATAAGCTTGTTGAGGTTCTAGACTTACTGTATTTATAAGCTTGTTGAGGTTCTAGGCTTACTGTATTTTTCACAAGCTTGTTGAGGTTCTAGGCTTACTGTATTTTTCACAAGCTTGTTGAGGTTCTAGGCTTACTGTATTTTTCACAAGCTTGTTGAGGTTCTAGGCTTACTGTATTTTTCACAAGCTTGTTGAGGTTCTAGGCTTACTGTATTTTTCACAAGCTTGTTGAGGTTCTAGGCTTACTGTATTTTTCACAAGCTTGTTGAGGTTCTAGACTTACTGTATTTTTCACAAGCTTGTTGAGGTTCTAGACTTACTGTATTTTTCACAAGCTTGTTGAGGTTCTAGGCTTACTGTATTTTTCACAAGCTTGTTGAGGTTCTAGCCGTACTGTATTTTTCGTAAGCTTGTTGAGGTTCTAGGCTTACTGTATTTTTCGTAAGCTTGTTGAGGTTCTAGGCTTACTGTATTTTTCACAAGCTTGTTGATGTTCTAGTACTTCTTCTAGTTCTTCTCAACCTTGTTGAGGTTCTAGGCTTACTGTATTTTTCACAAGCTTGTTGATGTTCTAGTACTTCTTCTAGTTCTTCTCAACCTTGTTGAGGTTCTAGGCTTACTGTATTTTTCACAAGCTTGTTGATGTTCTAGTACTTCTTCTAGTTCTTCTCAACCTTGTTGAGGTTCTAGGCTTACTGTATTTTTCACAAGCTTGTTGAGGTTCTAGCCCTACTGTATTTTTCGTAAGCTTGTTGATGTTCTAGTACTTCTTCTAGTTCTTCTCAACCTTGTTGAGGTTCTAGGCTTACTGTATTTTTTACAAGCTTGTTGCGGTTGTAGACTTACTGTATTTTTCACAAGCTTGTTGAGGTTCTAGACTTACTGTGGTTTTCACAAGCGTGTTGCGGTTGTAGACTTACTGTATTTTTCACAAGCTTGTTGAGGTTCTAGACTTTCTGTATTTTTCACAAGCGTGTTGCGGTTGTAGACTTACTGTATTTTTCACAAGCTTGTTGAGGTTCTAGCCGTACTGTATTTTTCGTAAGCTTGTTGATGTTCTAGGCTTACTGTACTTTTCACAACCTTGTTGAGGTTCTAGGCTTACTGTATTTTTCATAAGCTTGTTGATGTTCTAGGCTTACTGTATTTTTCACAAGCTTGTTGAGGTTCTAGGCTTACTGTGTTTGTCATACGCTTGTTGAGGTTCTAGGCTTACTGTATTTATAAGCTTGTTGAGGTTCTAGGCTTACTGTATTTTTCATAAGCTGGTTGAGGTTCTAGGCTTACTGTATTTTTCATAAGCTTGTTGAGGTTCTAGGCTTACTGTATTTTTCATAAGCTTTTTGAGGTAGGCTTACTGTATTTTTCATAAGCTTGTTGAGGTTCTAGGCTTACTGTATTTTTCATAAGCTTGTTGAGGTTCTAGGCTTACTGTATGTTTGATAAGCTCGTTGATGTTCTAGGCTTACTGTATTTTTCACAAGCTTGTTGAGGTTCTAGGCTTACTGTATGTTTCATAAGTGCACTTTCTTTCTTTCCCACCTTTTGTATAATGTCGATTTTTCGAGTCCCATACCAAAGAGATAAAATATCATATTCTGATATACACTGAGTATACCAAACATAGCAATACATAGTTTCAATGTGGGAGCTGTGGAGAGACCTGTTGCTGTATGGGGGTGTCAAGTGTAGGTGTCAAGGTTGAGGTCACTTTCATTTCACATCTTCTCAATTCTGTATCACTTAAATGTAAATGTTTCCATTTTAAATTTAGAAAAAGTTGCTTTGACACCAAAGGGCTTTTCACAAGTTGAATCTCGATTCATTCTCTGAACTGATCGGCATTGAAACAGAGGTGACCCCAAGCTCAGCAAATTACATTTCACAAAGTCACGCGGGTGTGCTGGCGGCCATTGCGTGGGAGGGGAGGTCACGAAAACATCTGAGTTGCGTTCAATCCAGGGGCAGGATGTCCAACCTCCACACAGGAAGTAGGAAGTCATCTCCTGCATGTGACATTGGTGTGTGTGGGCGAATGGGACAGACGGAAACCAAAGGGACACGTCCCACAAATGTGCAGATCAGGCCACACACACCAGCGCCTGTTGTGCACATGTCATCCCCTGGGCGTCCCCAACATACCTCCCTCACTCCACCATCCCCAAGTTCTAATCCACAAGAGTTTATGCTAAGAAATTGATGTTGACAAGATGGATGCTGAACGCACTGTTCACACTAGGGACAAAAAACTGTTTGACATGACGTATGACTGTGAATTCTTTGTGCAGGATATGGTGGTGGGTAAAATAAACCAATTTTAAAATATCTAAATGAAATAAAACACTGTCTATCACAAAGCAGCCTTATTTAGACTCAGGGTTCGATTCAATCAGACCAACTTAAGCGTACAACCCCCTGCACAGCAGTTGTTTTGGCGGTGTCGGAGGTGGACCGGCTTTAGAGCCACTCCCTGAGTTACCTTATTGCTGTAGGGATAATAATGGAGTGGTTTGTAAACACAGGAGCGCAACGGTTTATCAGCTGATATAGTAGTTACACCAACACTGCCACGAGTGGAGATTATTCAAGATACACTTTGCTTTCTTAAGCTAAAAATAACCATTTCAGGGTGCGATTTTTTTTAATGACATTAACAAGCTAGCTTGTTTACAATGGGTAAAAGTTTCACATGACTCGCGCTGCCGCGTCCCAATACTCACAGCCAGGTCCAGGTTTCATTCCTGCCAGGTTTCATTTGAGTTTCACGTATGCTTTAGAGCGTGGATCAGAGTACCATATATACCACAGTGCGAATAGTGTCCTCAGAATGGGTAGTTAGACATGTTAGTGAATAATAACAGGGATATTTGAAGTGTCCTCAGAATGGGTAGTTAGACATGTTAGTGAATAATAACGGGGATATTTGAAAGTGTCCTCAGAATGGGTAGTTAGACATGTTAGTGAATAATAACGGGGATATTTGAAAGTGTCCTCAGAATGGATAGTTAGACATGTTAGTGAATAATAACGGGGATATTTGAAAGTGTCCTCAGAATGGGTAGTTAGACATGTTAGTGAATAATAACGGGGATATTTGAAAGTGTCCTCAGAATGGGTAGTTAGACATGTTAGTGAATAATAACGGGGATATTTGAAAGTGTCCTCAGAATGGGTAGTTAGACATGTTAGTGAATAATAACGGGGATATTTGAAAGTGTCCTCAGAATGGGTAGTTAGACATGTTAGTGAATAATAACGGGGATATGTGAAGTGTCCTCAGAATGGGTAGTTAGACATGTTAGTGAATAATAACGGGGATATTTGAAAGTGTCCTCAGAATGGGTAGTTAGACATGTTAGTGAATAATAACGGGGATATTTGAAAGTGTCCTCAGAATGGGTAGTTAGACATGTTAGTGAATAATAACGGGGATATTTGAAAGTGTCCTCAGAATGGGTAGTTAGACATGTTAGTGAATAATAACGGGGATATGTGAAGTGTCCTCAGAATGGGTGGTTAGACATGTTAAAACGCAAAAAATTAGTGAACCTTTTATTATTTTTGGCCCAAATTGCTGACTCATTGAAAACAACGATTTCCGGTTTCACTCTGCCGTTGCGTAACCCATAACCCATAATCCACTATAAGACAACGATGAAGAAATCTAGGAAATATACGTCTTATTGGGTTCAAGCTGTGTTCCATTCCATTCATGGCACACATCAACACCGTCATCCCAGACACCCTGGACCCACTCCAATTCGCATACCGCCCCAACAGATTCACATACGACGTAATCTCTATTGCACTCCACACTGCCCTCTCCCACCTGGACCAGAGGAATACCTATGTAAGAATTCTGTTCATCGACTACAGCTCAGCGTTCAACAACATAGTCCCGTCCAAGCTCCTCACTAAGCTAAAGGACCCTGAGACTGAACCCCTGGTTCTGCAACTGGATCCTAGACTTCCTAACGGTCCTCCCCCAAGTGGTGAGGGTAGGTAACAACACATCTGCAATGCTGACCTTCAACACGGGGCGCCCGCAGGGGTGCACAGTCCCTCCTGTACTCCCTGTTCAGACAACGACTGTGTGGCCGCGCATGACACCAACACCATCATCAAGTTTGCTGACAACTCGGCGGTGGTAGGACTGATTACCGAGGCGTTACAGAGGACCCATGGGGAGGCCTGCTGGGCGCGTTATAGAGGAACAGTGGGAGGCCTGCTGGGCACGTTATAGAGGAACAGTGGGGAGGCCTGCTGGGCACGTTATAGAGGAACAGTGGGGAGGCCTGCTGGGCGTGTTATAGAGGAACAGTGGGGAGGCCTGCTGGGCGTGTTATAGAGGAACAGTGGGGAGGCCTGCTGGGCGTGTTATAGAGGAACAGTGGGGAGGCCTGCTGGGCGTGTTATAGAGGAACAGTGGGGAGGCCTGCTGGGCGCCTTATAGAGGAACAGTGGGGAGGCCTGCTGGGCGTGTTATAGAGGAACAGTGGGGAGGCCTGCTGGGCACGTTATAGAGGGACAGTGGGGAGGCCTGTTGAGCGCGTTATAGAGGAACAGTGGGGAGGCCTGCTGGGCGTGTTATAGAGGAACAGTGGGGATGCCTGCTGGGCACGTTATAGAGGAACAGTGGGGAGGCCTGCTGGGCGTGTTATAGAGGAACAGTGGGGAGGCCTGCTGGGCACGTCATAGAGGAACAGTGGGGAGGCCTGCTGGGCGTGTTATAGAGGAACAGTGGGGAGGCCTGCTGGGCGCCTTATAGAGGAACAGTGGGGAGGCCTGCTGGGCGTGTTATAGAGGAACAGTGGGGAGGCCTGCTGGGCAGGTTATAGAGGGACAGTGGGGAGGCCTGCTGGGCGTGTTATAGAGGAACAGTGGGGATGCCTGCTGGGCGTGTTATAGAGGAACAGTGGGGAGGCCTGCTGGGCACGTTATAGAGGAACAGTGGGGAGGCCTGCTGGGCGTGTTATAGAGGAACAGTGGGGAGGCCTGCTGGGCACGTCATAGAGGAACAGTGGGGAGGCCTGCTGGGCGCCTTATAGAGGAACAGTGGGGAGGCCTGCTGGGCGCCTTATAGAGGGGCAGTGGGGAGGCCTGCTGGGCGCGTTATAGAGGGACAGTGGGGAGGCCGGCTGGGCACGTTATAGAGGAACAGTGGGGAGGCCTGCTGGGCGCCTTATAGAGGGACAGTGGGGAGGCCTGCTGGGTCAGAGCGTCTTATATTGGATGACGTAGTTGGCTGAGTGTCTCTCATAGGGTAACGCCGCAAACGTGCGCAGAGAGGGGCCCTCTGGGTACGCGACTCACCACCAGGCGAGCAGAGTGGGGCATCCATGCTACAGAGAGTCAGGGATGCAATTTCCAATCATCCAAGCTGTTATCTTTTAGCCTGCTATGATTCTGTGCATGGCATTCAATGATGGCCATGAAAGTGCTGTGTTTTAATTGTCTTCCCATCGCTCTTTACTTTCCCCTCTCCTTCTGTTCCATTTCTGAAACACTCACTCTCTCTGTCCTCCAACCCGCTCTACGTGTTTCTCTCTCCAACCCTCGTTCCCTTCCCGTCCCTCCCCTCCATCCCTTCCCTCTATCCCTCGTTCCCTTCCCTCCATTCCTCGTTCCCTTCCCTTCTTATTCTTCATTCTCTATTTACCTTTTGTCTCCTTCCATCCTGCATTCTCTTTCTGTCCATCTCTCTCCTCTCCCTCTATCTGTCCTCTCCCTCTATCTCTCCTCTCCCTCTATCTGTCCTCTCACACTGTCTCCCTCTATATGTCCTCTCCCACCGTCTCCCTCTATCTGTCCTCTCCCACCGTCTCCCTCTATATGTCCTCTCCCACCGTCTCCCTCTATCTGTCCTCTCCCACCGTCTCCCTCTATATGTCCTCTCCCACCGTCTCCCTCTATATGTCCTCTCCCACCGCCTCCCTCTATATGTCCTCTCCCACCGTCTCCCTCTATCTGTCCTCTCCCACTGTCTCCCTCTATATGTCCTCTCCCACCGTCTCCCTCTATATGTCCTCTCCCACCGTCTCCCTCTATCTGTCCTCTCCCACCGTCTCCCTCTATCTGTCCTCTCCCACCGTCTCCCTCTATCTGTCCTCTCCCAATGTCTCCCTCTATATGTCCTCTCCCACCGTCTCCCTCCATCTGTCCTCTCCCAATGTCTCCATCCATATGTCCTCTCCCACCGTCTCCCACTATATGTCCTCTCCCACCGTCTCCCTCTATCTGTCCTCTCCCACCATCTCCCTCTATCTGTCCTCTCCCAATGTCTCCATCCATATGTCCTCTCCCAATGTCTCCCTCTATATGTCCTCTCCCACCGCCTCCCTCTATATGTCCTCTCCTACCGTCCCCCTCTATCTGTCCTCTCCCACCATCTCCCTCTATCTGTCCTCTCCCACCGTCTCCCTCTATATGTCCTCTCCCAATGTCTCCCTCTATATGTCCTCTCCCAATGTCTCCCTCTATATGTCCTCTCCCACCATCTCCCTCTATATGTCCTCTCCCACCGTCTCCCTCTATATGTCCTCTCCCAATGTCTCCCTCTATATGTCCTCTCCCAATGTCTCCCTCTATATGTCCTCTCCCACCGTCTCCCTCTATATGTCCTCTCCCACCGTCTCCCTCTATATATCCTCTCCCACCATCTCCCTCTATATGTCCTCTCCCACCGTCTCCCTCTATATGTCCTCTCCCTCTATCTGTCCTCTCCCACCGTCTCCCTCTATCTGTCCTCTCCTACCGTCCCCCTCTATCTGTCCTCTCCCACCGTCTACGTCTATCTGTCCTCTCCCACCATCTCCCTCTATATGTCCTCTCCCACCATCTCCCTCTATCTGTCCTCTCCCACCGTCTCCCTCTATATGTCCTCTCCCAATGTCTCCCTCTATATGTCCTCTCCCAATGTCTCCCTCTATATGTCCTCTCCCAATGTCTCCCTCTATATGTCCTCTCCCACCATCTCCCTCTATATGTCCTCTCCCACCATCTCCCTCTATCTGTCCTCTCCCACCGTCTCCCTCTATATGTTCTCTCCCAATGTCTCCCTCTATATGTCCTCTCCCGAAGTCTCCCTCTAGATGTCCTCTCCCACCGTCTCCCTCTATCTGTCCTCTCCCACCGTCTCCCTCTATATGTCCTCTCCCACCGTCTCCCTCTATCTGTCCTCTCCCACCGTCTCCCTCTATATGTCCTCTCCTACCGTCTCCCTCTATATGTCCTCTCCCACCATCTCCCTCTATATGTCCTCTCCCACCGTCTCCCTCTATATGTCCTCTCCCAATGTCTCCCTCTATATGTCCTCTCCCAATGTCTCCCTCTATATGTCCTCTCCCACCATCTCCCTCTATATGTCCTCTCCCACCGTCTCCCTCTATATGTCCTCTCCCACCGCCTCCCTCTATATGCCCTCTCCCACCGTCTCCCTCTATATGTCCTCTCCCACCGTCTCCCTCTATCTGTCCTCTCCCACCGTCTCCCTCTATATGTCCTCTCCCACCGTCTCCCTCTATCTGTCCTCTCCCACCGTCTCCCTCTATCTGTCCTCTCCCACCGTCTCCCTCTATATGTCCTCTCCCACCAGTCTCCCTTTTCTGTCTCTCATCCTTTCTCATCCATTCCCTGACCTATACACTGTCCACACCAGTTAATGTATGTCAAGCATTCTGCCACACACAACATTAATGCCTCTTGCAGCAGACTAGGAGGAAGGCAGTCACCTTTTGATGACCTCTGAACTGTGACCTACCTCCCAGAGAGCAGCCCGTATACCAGCCTCCACCTAGTTTAGTAGATCCCTCAAGGACTGAGGACAAAGTCACATCAATTAGACTCCCCTCGTTAATTTGCTTTTTAATGAGGCTATAGGGGAGGTGTGTACGGTAGCCTGTGTTGCTGTGCAAGCCGTTTTCACTCCCTTAGTCTGAACGTGTTCTGGCTGTGGCCCTGCTTCAGTACGCCACCTCACGTTGGGTAAAACAGCCATTGAGGAGGGACGGAGCGTGGCGAAACGTGACATAGTGGAACGGTCATAATGGTGATGTCATCCTCTCATTCTTTATTTGACTCTTCCTCTCTCTTCATCCTATTGTCTTGTGAAGGAGTCTTTATACTTCACATAAGCTCAGTCTAATTACTGGATGTTTTGTATAAGCCTTGAGCTTGGGGTATAGCGCTCTCTCTTTCGTTCACTCATCTCGTTCACTCGTTCACATCTCGTTCACTCATCTCGTCTCTACTCCTCTCCCACCACTACTCTGTGTCTTTTCTGCTTCCTGTTTTGTATATCTTCCCTCTTTTTCCCCTGAGACTGGATGAGTTGCCTAGTCTGTGTTGCGGCTAAAGCCATTGGGGAAACTTTTTAATTCAGAAACTCCACATTTAGGTCTGGGGATAATTCATACTACACACTCTGTCAGGCTGTGCTTTTCTGCCTTTTTCCCCTAGTCCTTTCATCAATTCAAGGAGAACAAATGGTTGTTTGTATAATAGCGGCCTTATCATGTGCCCACATCCTAAGATGTGATTCTTTTTAACTTACTGTACAATTGATTAACAGCAGAAAGACTAAAAGATTTAAAGAAAATTATCTTGATATCTTTTTTTATTGCTTTAGTTTTTCTCTCTTGCTTTTGGTCAGGTTTTGGTCATATTTTGGTCATATTTTGGTCATGTTTTGGTCATAGTTTTGTCATAGTTTGGTCATGTTTTGGTCATAGTTTGGTCATGTTTTGGACATAGTTTGGTCATGTTTTGGTCATGTTTTGGTCATAGTTTGGTCATGTTTTGGTCATGTTTTGGTCATGTTTTGGTCATAGTTTGGTCATGTTTTGGTCAAATGTAGGTCATAGTTTAGTCATGTTTTGGTCAAATGTAGGTCATAGTTTAGTCATGTTTTGGTCATAGTTTGGTCATGTTTTGGTCATAGTTTGGTTCTTTTGGTCATAGTCTGGTCATGTTTTGGTCATAGTTTGGTCATGTTTTGGTCATAGTTTGGTCATGTTTTGGTCATAGTTTGGTCATGTTTTGGTTATGTTTTGGTCATAGTTTGGTCATGTTTTGGTTATGTTTTGGTCATAGTTTGGTCATAGTTTGGTCATGTTTTAGATCAATTTCATCTTATGTCTGTATATCCTGCATGTTGAAATACACGGGAGGTACAAAGTAAACAGTAGATGTGCCCAGTATCTCTGACGACTGTTTACACAAGCATCACGCACACACGCACGCACGCACGCACGCACGCACAAACACACACACACACACACGCACTCACACACAGGCCTGATTGTATCATGGGTGGATTTTATCCATGAGAGCCTTTGCGTATGTTAGTATATTCACAATCTAATATGTGGACCTTATCAGTGATGCCCCACTCCCCTCCAGTTATCACGAGGATATAAAGATTACGCATGTATCTCTTACACATGTATATCTCTTACACATGTATATCTCTTACACATGTATATCTCTTACACATGTATATCTCTTATGCGTGTATATCTCTTACACGTGTATATCTCTTACACATGTATATCTCTTACGTGTGTGTATATCTCTTACGTGTGTGTATATCTCTTACACGTGTATATCTCTTACACATGTATATCTCTTACGCGTGTATATCTCTTACGTGTGTGTATATCTCTTACGCGTGTATATCTCCCTTGTGTTCTATCTTGAATGTAAACTATCCTGTTGTTATTCAATGTAAACTATCCTGTTGTTATTCAATGTAAACTATCCTGTTGTTATTCAATGTAAACTATCCTGTTGCTATGCAATGTAAACTATCCTGTTGTTCTTCAATGTAAACTATCCTGTTGTTATTCAATGTAAACTATCCTGTTGCTATGCAATGTAAACTATCCTGTTGCTATGCAATGTAAACTATCCTGTTGTTCTTCAATGTAAACTATCCTGTTGCTATTCAATGTAAACTATCCTGTTGTTATTCAATGTAAACTATCCTGTTGTTATTCAATGTAAACTATCCTGTTGCTATGCAATGTAAACTATCCTGTTGTTCTTCAATGCAAACTATCCTGTTGCTCTTCAATGTAAACTATCCTGTTGTTATTCAATGTAAACTATCCTGTTGTTATTCAATGTAAACTATCCTGGTGTTCTTCAACGTCTGTGTTGCCAAATGAGGAGAACCCTTTACAGTACAAAAAGCTTTAGAAAAGACAGAAGAACGTCTCAGAGAATTCGGCAAAACTCAGACATTTAGTCCAAAATCTGATATTCTTTACTGAGATGTAGTTGTTGTTCTGTGTTACTCGATGTGCCTCTAGCAGTCGTGTTAAAGAGGTTCATGAACGTATGTCAATCGACCTGTAAGAGACAAACTCTTTCAAACGTTGACCTAACCAACGCGTCGGCAACGCAGTGCCTTGTTCAGGGTTGAAGCGCTGGTAAGGTTTACCCATTCAATTGTTGAGAGCATCAACAGTGTTTATACAGTTGACTCTTCTTCACTAAGCACCTCTACAGATATTTTGGGGGGGGGGGGGGTGTCAGCTTTTGCTTTTTACTAGTCTAATTTCTCTACAAAATGATTCCCTCTTGATCTATACTATACATGTATGTATGCAAGCACCCTTTCCCAACGTTTTCAGCCCAAGCCAGGAAATGATCTCTCTCTCTCATTCATTTCATTTTCTCTCTCCCCCCTCTATCTCTCTCTACCTATCCCATTCCCCCCTCTCTCATGTCTCTCTCTCTACCTATCCCATTCCCCCCTCTCTCATGTCTCTCTCTCTACCTCTCTCTCTCTACCTCTCTCGCTCTACCTCTCTCGCTCTCTCGCTCTACCTCCCTACCTCTCGCTCTATATATATATATACCGATCCCATTCCCCCCACTCTCATGTCTCTCTCTCTCTCTCCCTCTCTTATTTTTCTCTCCTTTGCTCAAGGAAGCGTGTCAGCTCAGTTCGGTAGTCTGCAGCTGAACCTCTTTCTCATACATTAGAGACAGGACTCTGACTTCACAAAGGGAAGCTTCTGTCATTGGCTTGTTGTAAACAACAACACCTTTCTACCTGCACGGTGGCATTTCCCTTTATCTGTCACAAATGTAATCGATTGAATTGACAAACTAGTGTCCCGTGGTGTAAAGAGGTTATCAGTGTGTGTTGGGGGCAAAAAAAGACAGCTCCTTAGAACACATACTTCACACGGCGATCAGCAAATGAGAAACGTGTGATTGGTGTGCACTCTCGGGGTCTGGGCTTTTCCTCTCAATGGTGCATGTTTTTGAAGCACACATGCCTTTATCTCCTCACACCAATCCCACTACCAAAAAACACGGATAAAAGCATTGGCCATAGAAGGCTCATGGGCCTACAGGATACTATGAGCTCTTTAGGTGTATGTAGACAGAGGAGTTTATTAGTCACATGCACAGGGTCGCAGATGTAATCACAGGGTACAGGGAAATTCTTACGCTCCAAGCTCCAATAGCGCAGGTAAATATATTAATTAATATATTTTAACGGTAGTATTAATATTAATAACTGTAGC
The DNA here is from genome assembly GCF_029448725.1 of Salvelinus fontinalis. Classification (NCBI taxonomy): domain Eukaryota; kingdom Metazoa; phylum Chordata; class Actinopteri; order Salmoniformes; family Salmonidae; genus Salvelinus; species Salvelinus fontinalis. The sequence goes on from NC_074695.1 coordinate 12,570,588, forward strand.
AATGATAAATGTCCATGGGGGGGGGGGGGGGGTGGGGGCAGGGTAAATGTTATATTCAGCAGCCTGATGGTCCGGGGGGGTAGAAGTTATTGGCCAGTCTGTTCGTTTTTGCAATGATGCTCCTGTACTGCCCGAGTCTCAGTGATGGAAGTGGGGAGAACAGGCCATGGCTCGGTATGCTGAGGTCCTGCAACAGCTGGTGTTGTCCGTAGGTGTGCTGGAGGGCAGGCAGTGAGCACCCAAATGGTGTGTTCGGCTGAGGGTACCACCCTCTGTCGAACCTTGCGGTCCTTGGTGGTGTAGTTGCCGTACCAGGCTGTGATGCAGCCTGACAGTTGGCTGCGTGGTGCTCCTGTGGTGCTCCTGTACAACACTTTGAGGGCCCTGAGGTTAAATCCTGAGGTTGAAGAGTCGCTGTCGTGCCCTTCTTCACCACGGTGTCCGTGTGATTTGACCGTTTCAGCTCGTCGGAGATGTGTACACAGAGGAACGTGACGTTTTTGACCATCTCCAAGGCGGCCCCGTTGATGAGGATGTGGGGTGTGCCCAACCTGATTCCTTGAGGGAGAGGTGTGCAACCAGCGATACCAAAGGTTCTCCAAGAATGACTGGGTATAAGCATTACCCACTGGGCACAAACTGGTTGAATCATTGTTGTTTCCATGTTATTTGTCAACGTATTGTGACGTGGAATCTATGTGGGAAATACATTGGATTTGAAAAAAGTAATCAACTGTTGTTTTGAGGGTGTAATTTCAACCACAGGATTATGTTATCATGGTAACCAAATTTCAACATAGACAAACCTTTTATAAAATATGTTTAATTTGTGAATTTAAAACAACGTCACATCTTCAACGTTATATCCACTATCAGAAAAAAAAGCAATAGGCTGGACAGCACCTCCTACTGGAGAATTGACCTATCTACAGCTACCCTTAGGTCTCCTATCCAGGGTTTTAACAAAGCCCTGCTTAGCTATGATGTCACTGACTATTACCAATGTGCTATCGTGAAAATGTTTGTTGAGAGATCTCTACTTAAAAACTAAATAGATTAACAGTTGCTAGCAAAGTCCTTCCAAAGGGTAGGTTTACCTTTTGAGACTATTTAGGCCTATATAGCATTAGCAAAGTCATCAACAGCTATTGTTTCAATTCAACCCAGAATTAAATTAAAAATAGATAATACAATAGGCCTATGGTTTCAAGCTCTGGTTGATTTCAAATGTCATGATACTTAGTAATATTGAATTGTGTTTGATTGTCAACGCAAGCAAATATCAGCGTTTGAAGGAGATGTATCTTCTGATTGGACAGTTCCATCTGAGACACTGACTTAGTCTGGCTTTAATTCCACTTTTTCTACAAATTAATAATTGATATGTTGGATTCACATCTCCATCTCTACCAAAAATCTAAGTTTTAGAATAATAATAAATAAAACGTTATTCAAAGTGCATTGAAAGTGTGATTTGATTTAGCCCTATTCTAACTTTTTCACTTTTTTGTTCGACAAGTCAACATTTACAGTGCATTCATCTTCAGATAGCTAGGTGGAACAACCACATCATTCATCTTCAGATAGCTAGGTGGAACAACCACATCATTCATCTTCAGATAGCTAGGTGGAACAACCACATCATTCATCTTCAGATAGCTAGGTGGAACAACCACATCATTCATCTTCAGATAGCTAGGTGGAACAACCACATCATTCATCTTCAGATAGCTAGGTAGAACAACCACATATCACAGCAATAGAAAGTACATCTCAATTTCGTAGCTTCAGTATCAGTCAGAGATAGATGGCATTAAAAAAAATTGTATTAAATCCAGTGTCTCAGATGGAACTATCGAAGCAGTAGATACATCTCCTATGAATGTTGATATTTGGTTGCATTGACAACCAAACACTATTCAATATTACTTTTGTAACACTGTAAATAGGCTATAGTTCAGGCTATCTTACAAACTAACATTCGACCTTAAAACCGTTCCCACATCTTGAGCTTAATGTAACTTTACACTTCTTCTTGTGTAATCATATAAAGCGTGCATGTTCAAGGTAGCACGCATAGGTCATCACAGGTCTGTGGAGATCTTCACAATACCTCTAATAATCTGGCAGAATCTCGAATGGCACTTGCACCATGTACTTTTAATGTCATCTCAGCTGCAATCCAATTAATTTGGTTCTGCTATCAGGTGAAGCACAGTGATAACACATTCATCTGTTGTATAAATAAACTAAACATCTGACATTGTATTAACATTTGAACTTTGCTGTGCTTTGAAATGGTTGGAAGTGCAGCGATAGACATTTGAGCGACTACTAAACGAAAAATCGTACATTGTTTATCCATTGGAATTTGGTTGTGATTTTAGACGGTGGATAGTATAGTGATAACACATTGGAAATTCAACTTACTTCTGGCTGTCTTTTTGACTGGGTTGTAATCTAATTGATCAACGTCTCAACCAAATATTACCCAGGTATCCACGTTGAGATAACTTGGTGTGCCCAGTGGCTAGCTCCCAGGGTGCATTTGCGAGCTCCAAATGACGAACAGTCACCTTTATGTGAGCATCTCCCTTGCTTATGTCATACTACTACATTTTCCAACACTTGTCTATATGCAGTGCTGTGCAGTACAGTCAAATACCTTTCACATTGGCCAGACCTTGTGCATGCCAACCATAAGTACGGATGTTATCACATTCACAAGGTGTTCAAAAGGAAACATATAAGACAGGATTACAAAGAAGATGCGTTGACAAGAGAAGTGCACCGATGAGACAGGGCCAAACACAGCTCTGTTCATTTTCAGAGCACCACTGCCTGCCAGAAGACAACAGTTCCACCGGGCCCCAGCCCTGTGTGAGGACAGATAATGCCTAGGCCTGTTAAATCGTTATCTTTGCAGCCTTTGGCTATCTCTCTGTGCGCCAGTTCCAACCTACACCCAGCCTTTCAGAGGAAGCAGAAAGGACTCTTATCTGAGATGCCCTGGGAGCATGGGTCGGTGCTATGGCGCTAGGCTAGTCCAACAACAACAACAGCAGCAGCAGCAGTATGGCTGTAGTGACCTCTGTACACAGTCCTACTGAGTACAGCCCGGTTTAAACTTGTGTCTTACCGACGACTCATACACTTAGGGATATGTGATACGCAACTATTATAATTTAGGAGATTGCTTTGTTGGGTTGAATGCAAACAATATATTTAATTATCCAAGAAGAGATGAAGATGAATGATGAGTATAGAAGTGAGCGCGTAGAATGTGACTGAAGAAAAATGTTGGCCAGGTTAGTAGAGTTCACCTGAACTCCACCAAACTGTTTCCTCGAAACTTCCATCTGTAGTGTCTAATAAATACTGCACACTATGAAACCTTCCATCTGTAGTGTCTAATAAATACTGCACACTATGAAACCTTCCATCTGTAGTGTCTAATAAATACTGCACACTATGAAACCTTCCATCTGTAGTGTCTAATAAATACTGCACACTATGAAACCTTCCATCTGTAGTGTCCAATAAATACTGCACACTATGAAACCTTTCAAGTTGAAATTTGTCACATGCACAAGTACAGTGAAATGCCTAACTTGCAAGCCATTCACAATAGTGCAGAATTCAAAATCAAAATAGTATAACAAAAAAATATATAATTAAAAAAAAAAGGAGAATGTCAGCTATATTCAAGGTCAGCTATATTCAGGGTCAGCTATATTCAGGGTCAACTATATTCAGGGTCAACTATATTCAGGGTCAGCTATATTCAGGGTCAACTATATTCAGGGTCAACTATATACAGGGTCAGCTATATTCAGGGTCAACTATATACAGGGTCAGCTATATTCAGGGTCAACTATATACAGGGTCAACTATATTCAGGGTCAACTATATTCAGGGTCAACTATATTCAGGGTCAACTATATTCAGGGTCAACTATATACAGGGTCAGCTATATTCAGGGTCAACTATATTCAGGGTCAACTATATTCAGGGTCAACTATATTCAGGGTCAACTATATTCAGGGTCAACTATATTCAGGGTCAACTATATACAGGGTCAGCTATATTCAGGGTCAACTATATACAGGGTCAGCTATATTCAGGGTCAACTATATACAGGGTCAACTATATTCAGGGTCAACTATATTCAGGGTCAACTATATTCAGGGTCAACTATATTCAGGGTCAACTATATTCAGGGTCAACTATATTCAGGGTCAACTATATTCAGGGTCAGCTATATACAGGGTCAGCTATATTCAGGGTCAGCTATATACAGGGTCAACTATATTCAGGGTCAACTATATTCAGGGTCAACTATATTCAGGGTCAACTATATTCAGGGTCAGCTATATTCAGGGTCAACTATATTCAGGGTCAACTATATTCAGGGTCAACTATATTTAGGGTCAGCTATATACAGGGTCAACTATATTCAGGGTCAGCTATATACAGGGTCAGCTATATTCAGGGTCAGCTATATACAGGGTCAACTATATTCAGGGTCAACTATATTCAGGGTCAACTATATTCAGGGTCAACTATATACAGGGTCAGCTATATACAGGGTCAGCTATATACAGGGTCAACTATATACAGGGTCAACTATATACAGGGTCAGCTATATTCAGGGTCAACTATATACAGGGTCAACTATATACAGGGTCAACTATATTCAGGGTCAACTATATTCAGGGTCAGCTATATTCAGGGTCAGCTTTGTGATCCGAACACCTCAAACTTAGATTTGTCTGTCCATAACACTTTTTTCCAATCTGCCTCTGTCCAGTGTCTGTGTTCTTTTGCCCATCTTAATCTTTTCTTTTTATTGGCCAGTCTGAGATATGGCTTTTTCTTTGCAACTCTGCCTAAAAGGCCAGCATCCCAAAGTCGCCTCTTCACTGTTGACATTGAGACTGGTATTTTGCGGGTACTATGTAATTAAGCTGCCAGTTGAGGACTTGTGAGGCGTCTGTTTCTCAAACTAGACACTCTAATGTACTTGTCCTCTTGCTTAGTTGTGCACCGAGGCCTCCCACTCCTCTTTCTGTTCTGGTTAGAAACAGTTTGCGCTGTTCTGTGAAGGGAGTAGTACACAGCATTGTACGAGACCTTCAGTTTCTTGGCAATTTTTCACTTGGCATAGCTTTAATTTCTCAGAACAAGAAGAGACTGACGAGTTTCAGAAGAAAGTTATTTGTTTCTGGCCATTTTGAGCCTGTATTCGAACCAATAAATGCTGATGCTCCAGATACTCAACTAGTCTAAAGAAGGCCAGTTTTATTGCTTCTTTAATAAGTACAACAATTTCCAGCTGTGCTAACATAATTACGAAAGGCTTTTCTAATGATCAATTAGCCTTTTAAAATGATAAACTTGCATTAGCTAACACAACTTGCCATTGGAACACAGGAGTGATGGTTGCTGATAATGGGCCTCTGTACGCCTATGTATATATTCCATTAAAAATCAGTCATTTCCAGCTACAATAGTCATTTACAACATTAACAATGTCTACACTGTATTTCTGATCAATTTTATGTTATTTTAATGGACATACATTTGCTTTTCTTTCAAAAACAAGGACATTTCTAAGTGACCCCAAACTTTTGAACGATAGAATATGTATAATAATAATAATAATAGTAATAATAGTAAACACTATAGCAGCAGCATAAGTGTGTGTGTGTGTGTGTGTGTGTGTGTGTGTGTGTGTGTGTGTGTGTGTGTGTGTGTGTGTGTGTGTGTGTGTGTGTGTGTGTGTGTGTGTGTGTGTGTGTGTGTGTGTGTGTGTGTGTGTGTGTGTGTGTGGGCGTGCGTGCGTGTGTGTGTGGAACGTGTGTGTGGAACGTGTGTGTGGACGTGTTTAACTATACTTATGGACTAGAAGTCCGCACAAGAACAGTAAACAAACAACAATTTGACCAACTGGGAACATTTTGTTAGTCCCCAAAAGGTCAAATGCTATTTCTAAGGGGTTTAGGGTTAAGGTTAGAATTTGTATTAGGAGCTAGGGTTAGCTTTAGCGTTAAGGTTAGGTTTTCGGGTTAAGGTTAGGGTTAGGGTTAGGGTTAAGGTTAAGGTTAAGGTTATGGAAAATAGGATTGTGAATGGGACTGAATTATATGTGTGTGGGTTTGGGTGTGTGCGTGCGTGCATGCGTGTGTGCGCAAGATTGTCACTGTAGGCGTGTGTGAGTATGTGGGTAGAGACCTGTGAGTGAGCATATAGTCAGTGCATATAGTCCTTGGTGGAGGTGGACAGCTTTTGTCTATCTGTTTAAAAGTCTCATTGCTTTCAGATAGAATCTGTCTTGGAGCCTGTTGGTCCGAGACCTGGCTCTCTGGCACCGTATGCCGAACGGAAGCAGAGAACAGTCTACGGCAGGGGTGGCTGGAGTCTATTTCGGGCCTTCCTAAGACACCGCTTGGTGTGTACGTCCTGGCTGGGAGCCAATGATGTGCTGGGCTGTCTGGCGTCCGCACCACTTTCTGGAGTGGGCGGTGCAGTTTCCCCACTAGGCAGTGATGCAACCAGTCAAGATGCGTCTGTAGAAGTTTTTAAAGGATCTGTAAGGGTCATTGCCAAATCTCTTTAACCTCCTGAGGTCGTGCCTCCTTCACGGCTGTGCTGGTGTGGGAGAGGAGTGATGACGACACCGAGGAATTTAAAGCTCTCAAACTTCTCCACGGCGGCCCCATCGATGTGGATCTTCCCCGTTGTGTAGTCCACAATCAGTACCTTGGTCTTGCTGACTTTGAGTTGGAGATTGTTGTCGAGGCACCACACTGTCAGGTGTCCTGTTGCAGTTGGTAATCAGGCCTACCATGGTTGTGTCATTCATGTGGTCCTGCATGGCGCTCGCACAGCCAGGCCACCAGTGTGTAAAATATAAGCACCTTAAGTTGCTTTGGATAAAAGTGCCCGCCAGATGGCATATACAGTGCATTCAGACCCCTTCTCATTTTGTTATGTTACAACCTTACTGTAAAATGGATTAAATATTTTTTTTTCCCTCACCAATCTACACACAATACCCCATAATAACAAAGCCAAAACAGGTTTTTAGAAATTGTTGCAAATGTATTACAAATGGGGGCGGCAGGTAGCCTAGTGGTTAGAGATGACCTCCCGGGTGGCGCAGTGGTCTAGGGCACTGCATCGCAGTGCTAGCTGCGCCACCAGAGTCTCTGGGTTCGCACCCAGGCTGGCCTGGGTTCGCGCCCAGGCTCTGTCGCAGCCGGCCGCAACCGGGAGGTCCGTGGGGCGATGCACAATTGGCATAGCGTCGTCCGGGTTAGGGAGGGTTTGGCCGGTAGGGATATCCTTGTCTCAGTATGTAAAATGTAATAAAATCTATGCACTCTACTGTAAGTCGCTCTGGATAAGAGCGTCTGCTAAATGACTAAAATGTAAATGTAGAGCGTTGGGCCAGTAATCCCCAAGGTAACAATCTGTTGTTTTTTCCCTGAACAAGGCAGTTAACTCACTGTTCCTAAGCCGTTATTGTAAATACAAATTTGTTCTTAACTGACTTAAATAAAGGTTAAATACAAAAACTGAAATAAAACATTTACATAAGTATTCAGACACTTTACTTTGTTGAAGCACCTTAGGCAGCGATTACAGTCTTGAGTCTTCTTGGGTATGATGCTACAAGCTTGGCCCACCTGTATTTGGAGATTTTCTCCCATTCTTCTCTGCAGATCCTCTCAAGCTCTGTCAGGTTGGATGGGGAGCGTTGCTGCACAGCTTTTTTCAGGTCACTCCAGAGATGTTTGATCGGATTCAAGTCCAGGCTCTGGCTGGGCCTCTCAAGAACATTCAGAGACTTGTCCCAAAGCCATTCCTGTGTTTTCTTGGCTGAATGCTTAGGGTGGTTGTTCTGTTGGAAGGTGAACCTTCGCCCCAGTATGAGGTCCTGAGCGCTCTGGAGCAGGTTTTCATCAAGGATCTCTTTGTACTTTGCTCCGTTCATCTTTTCCTCGATCCTGACTAGACTCCCAGCCCCTGCCGCTGAAAAACATCCCCACTCCATGATGCTGTCACCACCATGTTTCATCATATGGATGGTGCCAGGTCTCTTCTAGATGTGACACTTGGCATTCAGGCCAAATATTTCAATCTTAGTTTCATCAGACCAGAGAATTTTGTTTCTCATGGGCTGAGTGTCCTTTAGGTGCCTTTTGTCAAACTTCAAGCGTGCTGTTGTGCCTTTTACTGAGGAGTGGCTTCCGTCTGGCCACTCTACCATAAAGGCCTGATTAGTGGAGTGCTACAGAGATGGTTGTCCTTCTGGAAGGTTCTCCCATCTCCACAGAGGAACTCTTGGTTACATCCCTGACCAAGGCCCTTCTCCCCTGATTGCTCAGTTTGGTCAGGTGGGCAGTTCCAGGAAGAGTCTTGGTCGTTCCAAACTTCTTCCACTTAAGGACGATGGAGGCCACTGTGTTCTTGGGGACCTTCAATGCTGCAGACATTGTTTTGTGCCCTTCCCCAGATCTGTGCCTCGACACAATCCAGTCTCGGAGCTCTACGGACAATTCCTTCGACCTCATGGCTTTGTTTTTGCACTGACAGGATGCACCTGAGCTCAATTTTGAGTCTCATAGCAAAGGGTCTGAATACTTATAAGGTATTTATGTTTTTCTATTTTTTATACATTTTCAAACATTTCTAAAAACCTGTTTTTGCTTAGTCATTATGGGGTATTTTGTGTAAATTGATGAGGGAAAACATTTATTTAATCCATTTTAGAATAAGGCTGTAACGTAACAAAATGTAGAAAAAGTCAAGGGGTCTGAATACTTTCCAAATGCACTCTATATCAGCCAAAACATTCATATAATTGATGATGGAGTTGGAGTCGTGATATTATTTATTTAACTAGGCAAGTCAGTTAAGAACAAAATCTTATTTTCAATGACAGCCTAGGAACAGTGGGTTAACTGCCTTGTTCAGGGGCAGAACAACAGATTTGTACCTTGTCAGCTCGGGGATTCGATCATGCGGTTACTAGTCCAACGCTCTAACCACTAGGCTACGTGCCGCCCTAATAATGACCTGGGAGTATAGAAGAGGACGAAGTATACACCCTGGGGGGCCCCCATGTTGAGAGTCAGCGTGGGGAGGTGTTATTGCCTACCCTCACCACCTGGGGGCAGCCCGTCAAGAAGTCCAGGATCCAGTTGCAGAGGGAGGCCTCTTGACAAGCTAGACTGGACGCACCTGATGGGTATCAGTGGGAGATGAGATGGGAGATGTCACTGCACACCGGCAGCCTATTTCAGTCTGCAGCAATGTGCTCCAGACGACATCACCAGCGGGAAACCCTCACCTCCTGCTATGTGCCAAGCCTGGTGGGAGGGTGGAAGGGCCGGGACAGACTCTCTGCAGACATGCTGAAGACATGAAGGGTGGGTATGTGTTCTAATTAGAGCAACGATGTCTGTGTACTGTTTTTGTGTGTGTGTTCTCTCTGACAAAAGATGTCAATCTTGAAGGTGGGAATCGGTTGTGGATGGAATATGGAATGGAAAATGTGGTTCTCTGAGTGCATAATGAGCAATTGAAATAAACTAGCATCAATATATCATTAGAGAAAAAGGAGGTACATGCACTGTTAATGAATGCAGATGAATAAGAAAAATATACCATTATTCACTGTAATTGTGACTGTTTCTTACTGATATCAGATGCATCTACACGTGTGTTTACCTAGCTCGTGTGTTTACCTAGCTCGTGTGTTTACCTAGCACAATGCTCTGAGGTGAGCTAAGACTGTAGATGTGGTTACATGTGATTCACCTATCTGACAATCTTGGTGGGCTTCACTTGCTCGGTATAGTGCGGCGTAGCTGGGCCTCGAAAGCTCTCTTCAACCTTTCGTCCGTCCTTCATTTGCCCGTTTACTGCCCGCCTAACCCCTTAACAGGTGCGTTCATATCGCTCCCATCAGGGGTGCTCAACCACATATGCAGTCCTCCCCTGTGTCTCTGTTTACTATGCACTCATGAGCGTCAGCCATCTTCTCGCATGCTAAGAAATCAATCTCCATGCAGCGATGCAAACCTAGCCCTAAAACAGGGGGGCCTGCCCCTATAAATCAGCATAGCTGAAATATTTGTGGCCAACTTGGAGGGAAGATTTATGCCGGCGGGAGAGCGTTTATCATGCTCTCGCAGGAGGAGAGGGTGGTGTTGGGCTAGGCGCGGTGGGTTGGGGGAGGCTAAGAGGGTTGAACAACAGGGAGTGAGGGATTGAGAGGTGGTGGGTGGGGGTGAGGGATTGAGAGGTGGTGGGTGGGGGTGTTGGTGGAGGAGGAGCGTGTGGGATGTTTGAAGTGGGAATAGGTTCCAAAATAATGGATTTATGGATTTATTAAGGGTGGGAAAAAATGACAGTGGTGTAAATGGCAGTCTTGCATTGAGTCTTGCATTGAGGGGGACTGGGTAGGTCTGGCGTTACTTCTGTTAAAGTCTCGGGATCTGGGCGTCTGAGGGTAGTAGAAGTGAGAGGAGGGGGTGAGGCGGGAGAAGGGGTGGCGCTGGGTCCTTACTCTAGCCCAGGGGTGTCAAACTCATTTTCCCTGCAGTTCAAGGGGGTGGGAATGCTCCTTGAGACAGATTGAACATACGGTCACGTTACCTGACCGTACACTTCCAACCCCTATGTTCATGATGTACAGTACATGCACGGGGCAGCAGGTAGCCTAGCGGTTAAGAGCCTTGGACCAGTAACCAAAATGATTTTGATTCAACTCCCTGACACGACTAGGTAAAAAATCTGTTGATGTGCCCTTGATCAAGGCACTTAACCTTAATTGCTCCTGTAAGTCAGTCTGAATAAGAGCATCTGTAGAAAATGTACAATATACTAGTGTGGCTGGCAACATTTTGACCTGGTCTTCTGTGACGTGTTTTCTGTTTATTTCATCACAAGCAAGATTCTAAACGGACACCGTTGTGCGTCGGGATTCATCCTTTCCTATCTCCTTATGGGTTGACTCTTTGTTGTGTTTTGTGTTTACTGCGTCTCAATATATTTTGCTGCATTCGCTGCCACAAAGACAATGTTGTTCGGTGTGAATGCTAAAACATCCACACACACTTAATAGAAACCAAAGCCTTGACTCGCTATCATTCTGGCTAGACATTAATGGTTGAATCGATCCCGGCTTTCGTTCCAGCCAGAGCCTTTTGTTTCTGTCCCTATCTTGGTGCGACTGGAAAGACAAGTCTGGGAATCGGGCTCCTTGGCATTGTGGGTATTGTTCAGGGGAACAGATATGGCAGACAAAGACAAACGGAGACAACCCGGTCTGTGGTGTCAGCCTATAAAGGGAGATGGCTCGGTCTCTAAGGGTTGTCAGCCTATAAAGGGAGATGGCTCGGCTCTAAGGGTTGTCAGCCTATAAAGGGAGATGGCTCGGTCTCTAAGGGGTGTCAGCCTATAAAGGGAGGTGGTTCGGTCTCTAAGGGGTGTCAGCCTATAAAGGGAGATGGCTCTCTCTCTAAGGGGTGTCAGCCTATAAAGGGAGATGGCTCGGCTCTAAGGGTTGTCAGCCTATAAAGGGAGATGGCTCGGTCTCTAAGGGGTGTCAGCCTATAAAGGGAGGTGGTTCGGTCTCTAAGGGGTGTCAGCCTATAAAAGGAGATGGCTCGGTCTCTAAGGGGTGTCAGCCTATAAAGGGAGATGGCTCGGTCTCTAAGGGGTGTCAGCCTATAAAGGGAGATGGCTCTCTCTAAGGGGTGTCAGCCTATAAAGGGAGATGGCTCTCTCTAAGGGGTGTCATTCTATAAAGGGAGATGGCTGTGTCTCTAAGGGGTGTCAGCCTATAAAGGGAGATGGCTCAGTCTCTAAGGGGTGTCAGCCTATAAAGGGAGATGGCTCAGTCTCTAAGGGGTGTCAGCCTATAAAGGGAGATGGCTCGGTCTCTAAGGGGTGTCAGCCTATAAAGGGAGATGGCTCTGTCTCTAAGGGTTGTCAGCCTATAAAGGGAGATGGCTCAGTCTCTAAGGGGTGTCAGCCTATAAAGGGAGATGGCTCGGTCTCTAAGGGGTGTCAGCCTATAAAGGGAGATGGCTCTGTCTCTAAGGGGTGTCAGCCTATAAAGGGAGATGGCTCTGTCTCTAAGGGGTGTCAGCCTATAAAGGGAGATGGCTCGGTCTCTAAGGGGTGTCAGCCTATAAAGGGAGATGGCTCGGTCTCTAAGGGGTGTCAGCCTATAAAGGGAGATGGCTCTGTCTCTAAGGGGTGTCAGCCTATAACGGGAGATGGCTCGGTCTCTAAGGGGTGTCAGCCTATAAAGGGAGATGGCTCGGTCTCTAAGGGGTGTCAGCCTATAAAGGGAGATGGCTCTCTCTCTAAGGGGTGTCAGCCTATAAAGGGAGATGGCTCGGTCTCTAAGGGGTGTCAGCCTATAAAGGGAGATGGCTCTCTCTCTAAGGGGTGTCAGCCTATAAAGGGAGATGGCTCGGTCTCTAAGGGGTGTCAGCCTATAAAGGGAGATGGCTCTGTCTCTAAGGGGTGTCAGCCTATAAAGGGAGATGGCTCTGTCTCTAAGGGGTGTCAGCCTATAAAGGGAGATGGCTCGGTCTCTAAGGGGTGTCAGCCTATAAAGGGAGATGGCTCGGTCTCTAAGGGGTGTCAGCCTATAAAGGGAGATGGCTCTCTCTCTAAGGGGTGTCAGCCTATAAAGGGAGATGGCTCGGTCTCTAAGGGGTGTCAGCCTATAAAGGGAGATGGCTCGGTCTCTAAGGGGTGTCAGCCTATAAAGGGAGATGGCTCGGTCTCTAAGGGTTGTCAGCCTATAAAGGGAGATGGCTCGGTCTCTAAGGGTTGTCAGCCTATAAAGGGAGATGGCTCTGTCTCTAAGGGGTGTCAGCCTATAAAGGGAGTGCCCGGTCTCTAAGTGGTATAAGGGGCCTATAGTTTCACTCACATACACACAGCCAGGTGTACTGTATGCATGATGATGAAATAGCCACCCATCTAGCAGATGGGATATGAGGTATCAGATGGCCAACCTATGTACATATGAATACAATACAATAGGAACCTCCCATCTAGTGTTCTAAAGGGAGGGTATATTATCGGTAACTTTTTTACGTTTACATGTAAACCAGGTCTCTCCTGTTCCTGGAGAGCTACCCTCTTATAGGTGTTCAATCCAACCACAGTTGTAACTAACCTGATTCAAACCAAATCAAATCAAAATGTATTTGTCACATGCGCCGAATACAACAGACCTTACTTACAAGCCCTTAACCAACAATGCAGTTCAAGAAATGTAGTTAAGAAAATGATTTACAAAATAAACTAAAGTAAAAAAATATCAAATCAAATTGATAGGTAACACAAGAAAAATATATAACAATAATGAGGCTATATACAGGGAGTACCGGTACCGAGTCAATGTGCGGGGCTACAGGTTAGTCGAGGTAATCTGTAAAGTGACTATGTATAGATAATAAACAGTGAGTAGCAGCAGTGCTACCGCTTGCTGTGCAGTAGCAGAGAGAACAGTCTTTGACTTGGATGACAGTTTTTTGGGCCTTTCTCTGACACCGCCTATTATATAGGTCCTGGATGTCAGGAAGCTTGGCCCCAGTGATGTACTGGACCGTTCGCACTACCCTCTGTAGCGCAGAGGTGTCGTCAGCGTGTCATCACCGAACTTAATGATGGTGTTGGGGTCGTGCTTGGCCACGCAGTCGTGGCTGAACAGGGAGTACAGGAGGGGACTAAGCAAGCACCACTGAGGGGCTCCAGTGTTGACGATCAGCGTGGTAGATGTGTTGTTGCCTACCCTTACCACCTGGGGGCGGCCCGTCAGGATGTCCAGGATCCAGTTGCAGAGGGAGGTGTTTAGTCCCAGGGTCTTTAGTTTAGAGATGAGCTTTGTGGGTACTATGGTGTTGAACTCTGAGCTATAGTCAATGAACAGCATTCTCACATAGGTGTTTCTTTTGTCCAGGTGGGAAAGGGCAGTGTGGAGTGCGATTGATATTGCATCATCTGTGGATCTGTTGGGGCGGTATGCGAATTGGAGTGGGTCTAGGGTTTCCGGCATGATGGTGTTGATGTGAGGCATGAACAGCCTTTCAAAGCACTTCATGGCTACTGACGTGAGTGCTACGGGCGGTAATCATTTAGGCAGGTCACCTTCGCTTTCTTGGGCACAGGGACTATGGTGGTCTGTTTGAAACATGTAGGTATTACAGACTCGGTCAGGGAGAGGTTAAAAATGTCAGTGAAGACACTTGCCAGTTGGTTTGAGTACACGTCCTGGTATTCCGTCTGGCCCTGCGGCTTTGTGAAGGTTGACCTGTTTCAAGGTCTTCCTCACATCGGCTACGGAGAGCGTGATCACACAGCCGTCCGGAACTACTCTCTTGTAGGTTTTCAATCCAACCCCAGTTGTAACTAACCTGATTCATCTTATCGACAAGCTAATTATTAGAATCAGGTGTGCTAGATTAGGTTTGGAGCGAAAACCTACAGGACGGTAGCTCTTCAGGAAAAGGGTTGGACTGAACCTACAGGACAGTAGCTCTTCAGGAAAAGGGTTGGACTGAACCTACAGGACAGTAGCTCTTCAGGAAAAGGGTTGGACTGAACCTACAGGACAGTAGCTCTTCAGGAAAAGGGTTGGACTGAACCTACAGGACAGTAGCTCTTCAGGAAAAGGGTTGGACTGAACCTACAGGACAGTAGCTCCTCAGGAAAAGGGTTGGACTGAACCTACAGGACAGTAGCTCTTCAGGAAAAGGGTTGGACTGAACCTACAGGACAGTAGCTCTTCAGGAACAGGGTTGGACTGAACCTACAGGACGGTAGCTCTTCAGGAAAAGGGTTGGACTGAACCTACAGGACGGTAGCTCTTCAGGAAAAGGGTTGGACTGAACCTACAGGACGGTAGCTCTTCAGGAAAAGGGTTGGACTGAACCTACAGGACGGTAGCTCTTCAGGAAAAGGGTTGGACTGAACCTACAGGACGGTAGTGTAACTGCGGTCCTCCTCCTCTTCAACCGAAAAGGAGGAGTAGTGAGGGAACCAAAATGCAGCGGAGTTTGAAGACATGATTTATTAACGAAAACACGAAAACAGTGTGCACAGGACTTAGGGGACGCACATGTGGCTTAGTGCGCGGTGCCGGAACTGGAGGCACTAGGCTGGAGACACGCACCATAGGGAGAGTGCGTGGAGGAGGCACAGGGCTCTGAAAACGCACTGGAAGCATGGTGCGTAGTGTAGGCACTGGTGGTACTGGGCTGGGGCGGGGAGGTAGTGCTGGAAATACCGGACCGTGCAGGCGTACTGACTCCCTTGAGCACCTAGCTTGCCCAACCTTACCTGGTTGAATGCTCCCCGTCGCCCGACCAGTGCGGGGAGGTGGAATAACCCGCACCGGGCTATGTAGGCGAACCGGGGACACCATGCGTAAGGCTGGTGCCATGTAAGCCGGCCCGAGGAGACGCACTGGAGACCAGACGCGTTGAGCCGGCTTCATGACACCTGGCTCAATGCCCAATCTAGCCCTACCAGTGCGGGGAGGTGGAATAACCCGCACTGGGCTATGCACTCGTACAGGAGACACCGTGCGCTCTACTGCGTAACACGGTGTTCGCCCGTACTCCCGCTCTCCACGGTTAGCCCGTAGAAGTGGGCGCAGGTCTCCTACCTGCCCTTGGCCCACTACCTCTTAGCCCCCCCCCAATACATTTTTGGGTGGTACTCACGGGCTTTTCGGGCTTCCGTGCTAGACGTGTCCCCTCATAACTCCGGTTCCCTTCTCCGCTTGCCTCTGCTCTCCTCAGTGCCTCCAGCTGTTCCCATGGGAGGCGATGCCTACCAGCCAGGATCTCCTCCCATGTGTAGCAACCTTTCCCGTCCAATACATCGTTCCAAGTCCATTCCTCCTTCTTTTTCTGTCCCTTACTCCGTTTACACAGCTGCTTGGTTCTGGAGATTTGGTGGGTGGTTCTGTAACGGCGGTCCTCCTCCTCTTCAACCGAAAAGGGGGAATAGTGAGGGAACCAAAATGCAGCGGAGTTTGAAGACATGATTTTGTAAAGAAAAGACGAAAACGAAATACACTTGACTAAACAAAATAACAAACGGTGTAGACAGACCTGGACGACGGACTCACATAACACGAATAACGCACGAACAGGGAAAATAGCCTACACATAAAATAACGATGAACAAACAAACCGAAACAGTCCCGTATGGTGCGACAAACACTGACACAGGAGACAACCACCCACAACGAACACTGTGAAACCACCTACCTAAATATGACTCTTAATTAGAGGAACGCCAAACACCTGCCTCTAATTAAGAGCCATACCAGGCAACCCATAAACCAACATAGAAACAGAAAACATAGAATGCCCACCCAAACTCACGCCCTGACCAACTAACACATACAACAAACTAACAGAAATAGGTCAGGAACGTGACATAACCCCCCCCCCCCCCATAAGGTGCGAACTCCGGACGCACCAGCACAAAGTCTAGGGGAGGGTCTGGGTGGGCATCTGACCACGGTGGTGGCTCAGGCTCCGGGCGAGGTCCCCACCCCACCATAGTCAATCCCAGCTTCCATTTCCCCCTAAGAATGACCACCCTCGTCTTACCCCCACTAAATCCTTTTGGTAACATCGACACCAGGGGCAGCACCGGGACAGAGGGATAGCTCAGGACAGAGGGATAGCTCAGGACAGAGGGATAGATCAGGCTAATGAGGTAACTCAGAATAGAGAGGTAGCTCAGGATAGAGGGGCAACTCCGGACTGAAAGGCAGCTCCGGACAGAGAGACAGCTCTGGACTGAGGGGCAGTTCTGAATAAATAGCCGCTCTGGGCTAAGGGACAGCTCATGACTGGCTGACGGCTCTGGACGCTCATGGCTGGCTGACGGCTCTGGACGCTCATGGCTGGCTGAAGGCTCTGGACGCTCATGGCTCACTGACGGCTCTGGACGCTCATGGCTGGCTGACGGCTCTGGACGCTCATGGCTCAATGACGGCTCTGGCAGATCCTGTCTGGTTGGCGGCTCTGGCAGATCCTGTCTGGTTGGCGGCTCTGGCAGATCCTGTCTGGTTGGCGGCTCTGGCAGATCCTGTCTGGTTGGCGGCTCTGGCAGATCCTGACTGACGACTGGCTCTAGCGGCTCCTGACTGACTATCGGCTCTGACGGCTCGGGACAGACGGGCGGCTCTAATGGCTCGGGACAGACGGATGGCTCAGACGGAGCTGGGGAGACGGATGGCTCAGACGGCGCTGGGGAGACGGATGGCTCAGACGGCGCTGGGGAGACGGATGGCTCAGACGGCGCTGGGGAGACGGATGGCTCAGACGGCGCTGGGGAGACGGATGGCTCAAACGGCGCTGGGGAGACGGATGGCTCAGACGGCGCTGGGGAGACGGATGGCTCAGATGGCGCTGGGGAGACGGATGGCTCAGACGGCGCTGGGGAGACGGATGGCTCAGATGGCGCTGCGGAGACGGATGGCTCAGACTGTTCCTGTCTGGCGAAAGGCTCTGGCTGCTCCTGTCTGGCGGAAGGCTCTGTAGGCTCATGGCAGGCGGGCAGTTCATGCGCCGTTGGGCAGACGGCAGACTCTGGCCGGCTGAGACGCACTGTAGGCTTGGTGCGTGGTGCCAGAACTGGAGGCACCTGACTGAGGACACGCACTTCAAGCCTAGTGCGGGGAGCAGGGACAGGGCACACTGACCTCTCGAAGTGCACTATATGCCTGGTGCGTGGTACCGGACTGAGGGCACGCACCTCAGGACGAGGGCGGGGAGAAACAGTGTGCACAGGACTTAGGGGACGCACATGTGGCTTAGTGCGCGGTGCCGGAACTGGAGGCACTAGGCTGGAGACACGCACCATAGGGAGAGTGCGTGGAGGAGGCACAGGGCTCTGAAAACGCACTGGAAGCATGGTGCGTAGTGTAGGCACTGGTGGTACTGGGCTGGGGCGGGGAGGTAGTGCTGGAAATACCGGACCGTGCAGGCGTACTGACTCCCTTGAGCACCTAGCTTGCCCAACCTTACCTGGTTGAATGCTCCCCGTCGCCCGACCAGTGCGGGGAGGTGGAATAACCCGCACCGGGCTATGTAGGCGAACCGGGGACACCATGCGTAAGGCTGGTGCCATGTAAGCCGGCCCGAGGAGACGCACTGGAGACCAGACGCGTTGAGCCGGCTTCATGACACCTGGCTCAATGCCCAATCTAGCCCTACCAGTGCGGGGAGGTGGAATAACCCGCACTGGGCTATGCACTCGTACAGGAGACACCGTGCGCTCTACTGCGTAACACGGTGTTCGCCCGTACTCCCGCTCTCCACGGTTAGCCCGTAGAAGTGGGCGCAGGTCTCCTACCTGCCCTTGGCCCACTACCTCTTAGCCCCCCCCCAATAAATTTTTGGGTGGTACTCACGGGCTTTTCGGGCTTCCGTGCTAGACGTGTCCCCTCATAACTCCGGTTCCCTTCTCCGGTTGCCTCTGCTCTCCTCAGTGCCTCCAGCTGTTCCCATGGGAGGCGATGCCTACCAGCCAGGATCTCCTCCCATGTGTAGCAACCTTTCCCGTCCAATACATCGTTCCAAGTCCATTCCTCCTTCTTTTTCTGTCCCTTACTCCGTTTACACAGCTGCTTGGTTCTGGAGATTTGGTGGGTGGTTCTGTAACGGCGGTCCTCCTCCTCTTCAACCGAAAAGGGGGAATAGTGAGGGAACCAAAATGCAGCGGAGTTTGAAGACATGATTTTGTAAAGAAAAGACGAAAACGAAATACACTTGACTAAACAAAATAACAAACGGTGTAGACAGACCTGGACGACGGACTCACATAACACGAATAACGCACGAACAGGGAAAATAGCCTACACATAAAATAACGATGAACAAACAAACCGAAACAGTCCCGTATGGTGCGACAAACACTGACACAGGAGACAACCACCCACAACGAACACTGTGAAACCACCTACCTAAATATGACTCTTAATTAGAGGAACGCCAAACACCTGCCTCTAATTAAGAGCCATACCAGGCAACCCATAAACCAACATAGAAACAGAAAACATAGAATGCCCACCCAAACTCACGCCCTGACCAACTAACACATACAACAAACTAACAGAAATAGGTCAGGAACGTGACATAACCCCCCCCCCCCCATAAGGTGCGAACTCCGGACGCACCAGCACAAAGTCTAGGGGAGGGTCTGGGTGGGCATCTGACCACGGTGGTGGCTCAGGCTCCGGGCGAGGTCCCCACCCCACCATAGTCAATCCCAGCTTCCATTTCCCCCTAAGAATGACCACCCTCGTCTTACCCCCACTAAATCCTTTTGGTAACATCGACACCAGGGGCAGCACCGGGACAGAGGGATAGCTCAGGACAGAGGGATAGCTCAGGACAGAGGGATAGATCAGGCTAATGAGGTAACTCAGAATAGAGAGGTAGCTCAGGATAGAGGGGCAACTCCGGACTGAAAGGCAGCTCCGGACAGAGAGACAGCTCTGGACTGAGGGGCAGTTCTGAATAAATAGCCGCTCTGGGCTAAGGGACAGCTCATGACTGGCTGACGGCTCTGGACGCTCATGGCTGGCTGACGGCTCTGGACGCTCATGGCTGGCTGAAGGCTCTGGACGCTCATGGCTCACTGACGGCTCTGGACGCTCATGGCTGGCTGACGGCTCTGGACGCTCATGGCTCAATGACGGCTCTGGCAGATCCTGTCTGGTTGGCGGCTCTGGCAGATCCTGTCTGGTTGGCGGCTCTGGCAGATCCTGTCTGGTTGGCGGCTCTGGCAGATCCTGTCTGGTTGGCGGCTCTGGCAGATCCTGACTGACGACTGGCTCTAGCGGCTCCTGACTGACTATCGGCTCTGACGGCTCGGGACAGACGGGCGGCTCTAATGGCTCGGGACAGACGGATGGCTCAGACGGAGCTGGGGAGACGGATGGCTCAGACGGCGCTGGGGAGACGGATGGCTCAGACGGCGCTGGGGAGACGGATGGCTCAGACGGCGCTGGGGAGACGGATGGCTCAGACGGCGCTGGGGAGACGGATGGCTCAAACGGCGCTGGGGAGACGGATGGCTCAGACGGCGCTGGGGAGACGGATGGCTCAGATGGCGCTGGGGAGACGGATGGCTCAGACGGCGCTGGGGAGACGGATGGCTCAGATGGCGCTGCGGAGACGGATGGCTCAGACTGTTCCTGTCTGGCGAAAGGCTCTGGCTGCTCCTGTCTGGCGGAAGGCTCTGTAGGCTCATGGCAGGCGGGCAGTTCATGCGCCGTTGGGCAGACGGCAGACTCTGGCCGGCTGAGACGCACTGTAGGCTTGGTGCGTGGTGCCAGAACTGGAGGCACCTGACTGAGGACACGCACTTCAAGCCTAGTGCGGGGAGCAGGGACAGGGCACACTGACCTCTCGAAGTGCACTATATGCCTGGTGCGTGGTACCGGACTGAGGGCACGCACCTCAGGACGAGGGCGGGGAGAAACAGTGTGCACAGGACTTAGGGGACGCACATGTGGCTTAGTGCGCGGTGCCGGAACTGGAGGCACTAGGCTGGAGACACGCACCATAGGGAGAGTGCGTGGAGGAGGCACAGGGCTCTGAAAACGCACTGGAAGCATGGTGCGTAGTGTAGGCACTGGTGGTACTGGGCTGGGGCGGGGAGGTAGTGCTGGAAATACCGGACCGTGCAGGCGTACTGACTCCCTTGAGCACCTAGCTTGCCCAACCTTACCTGGTTGAATGCTCCCCGTCGCCCGACCAGTGCGGGGAGGTGGAATAACCCGCACCGGGCTATGTAGGCGAACCGGGGACACCATGCGTAAGGCTGGTGCCATGTAAGCCGGCCCGAGGAGACGCACTGGAGACCAGACGCGTTGAGCCGGCTTCATGACACCTGGCTCAATGCCCAATCTAGCCCTACCAGTGCGGGGAGGTGGAATAACCCGCACTGGGCTATGCACTCGTACAGGAGACACCGTGCGCTCTACTGCGTAACACGGTGTTCGCCCGTACTCCCGCTCTCCACGGTTAGCCCGTAGAAGTGGGCGCAGGTCTCCTACCTGCCCTTGGCCCACTACCTCTTAGCCCCCCCCCCAATAAATTTTTGGGTGGTACTCACGGGCTTTTCGGGCTTCCGTGCTAGACGTGTCCCCTCATAACTCCGGTTCCCTTCTCCGGTTGCCTCTGCTCTCCTCAGTGCCTCCAGCTGTTCCCATGGGAGGCGATGCCTACCAGCCAGGATCTCCTCCCATGTGTAGCAACCTTTCCCGTCCAATACATCGTTCCAAGTCCATTCCTCCTTCTTTTTCTGTCCCTTACTCCGTTTACACAGCTGCTTGGTTCTGGAGATTTGGTGGGTGGTTCTGTAACGGCGGTCCTCCTCCTCTTCAACCGAAAAGGGGGAATAGTGAGGGAACCAAAATGCAGCGGAGTTTGAAGACATGATTTTGTAAAGAAAAGACGAAAACGAAATACACTTGACTAAACAAAATAACAAACGGTGTAGACAGACCTGGACGACGGACTCACATAACACGAATAACGCACGAACAGGGAAAATAGCCTACACATAAAATAACGATGAACAAACAAACCGAAACAGTCCCGTATGGTGCGACAAACACTGACACAGGAGACAACCACCCACAACGAACACTGTGAAACCACCTACCTAAATATGACTCTTAATTAGAGGAACGCCAAACACCTGCCTCTAATTAAGAGCCATACCAGGCAACCCATAAACCAACATAGAAACAGAAAACATAGAATGCCCACCCAAACTCACGCCCTGACCAACTAACACATACAACAAACTAACAGAAATAGGTCAGGAACGTGACATAACCCCCCCCCCCCATAAGGTGCGAACTCCGGACGCACCAGCACAAAGTCTAGGGGAGGGTCTGGGTGGGCATCTGACCACGGTGGTGGCTCAGGCTCCGGGCGAGGTCCCCACCCCACCATAGTCAATCCCAGCTTCCATTTCCCCCTAAGAATGACCACCCTCGTCTTACCCCCACTAAATCCTTTTGGTAACATCGACACCAGGGGCAGCACCGGGACAGAGGGATAGCTCAGGACAGAGGGATAGCTCAGGACAGAGGGATAGATCAGGCTAATGAGGTAACTCAGAATAGAGAGGTAGCTCAGGATAGAGGGGCAACTCCGGACTGAAAGGCAGCTCCGGACAGAGAGACAGCTCTGGACTGAGGGGCAGTTCTGAATAAATAGCCGCTCTGGGCTAAGGGACAGCTCATGACTGGCTGACGGCTCTGGACGCTCATGGCTGGCTGACGGCTCTGGACGCTCATGGCTGGCTGAAGGCTCTGGACGCTCATGGCTCACTGACGGCTCTGGACGCTCATGGCTGGCTGACGGCTCTGGACGCTCATGGCTCAATGACGGCTCTGGCAGATCCTGTCTGGTTGGCGGCTCTGGCAGATCCTGTCTGGTTGGCGGCTCTGGCAGATCCTGTCTGGTTGGCGGCTCTGGCAGATCCTGTCTGGTTGGCGGCTCTGGCAGATCCTGACTGACGACTGGCTCTAGCGGCTCCTGACTGACTATCGGCTCTGACGGCTCGGGACAGACGGGCGGCTCTAATGGCTCGGGACAGACGGATGGCTCAGACGGAGCTGGGGAGACGGATGGCTCAGACGGCGCTGGGGAGACGGATGGCTCAGACGGCGCTGGGGAGACGGATGGCTCAGACGGCGCTGGGGAGACGGATGGCTCAGACGGCGCTGGGGAGACGGATGGCTCAAACGGCGCTGGGGAGACGGATGGCTCAGACGGCGCTGGGGAGACGGATGGCTCAGATGGCGCTGGGGAGACGGATGGCTCAGACGGCGCTGGGGAGACGGATGGCTCAGATGGCGCTGCGGAGACGGATGGCTCAGACTGTTCCTGTCTGGCGAAAGGCTCTGGCTGCTCCTGTCTGGCGGAAGGCTCTGTAGGCTCATGGCAGGCGGGCAGTTCATGCGCCGTTGGGCAGACGGCAGACTCTGGCCGGCTGAGACGCACTGTAGGCTTGGTGCGTGGTGCCAGAACTGAAGGCACCTGACTGAGGACACGCACTTCAAGCCTAGTGCGGGGAGCAGGGACAGGGCACACTGACCTCTCGAAGTGCACTATATGCCTGGTGCGTGGTACCGGACTGAGGGCACGCACCTCAGGACGAGGGCGGGGAGAAACAGTGTGCACAGGACTTAGGGGACGCACATGTGGCTTAGTGCGCGGTGCCGGAACTGGAGGCACTAGGCTGGAGACACGCACCATAGGGAGAGTGCGTGGAGGAGGCACAGGGCTCTGAAAACGCACTGGAAGCCTGGTGCGTAGTGTAGGCACTGGTGGTACTGGGCTGGGGCGGGGAGGTAGTGCTGGAAATACCGGACCGTGCAGGCGTACTGACTCCCTTGAGCACCTAGCTTGCCCAACCTTACCTGGTTGAATGCTCCCCGTCGCCCGACCAGTGCGGGGAGGTGGAATAACCCGCACCGGGCTATGTAGGCGAACCGGGGACACCATGCGTAAGGCTGGTGCCATGTAAGCCGGCCCGAGGAGACGCACTGGAGACCAGACGCGTTGAGCCGGCTTCATGACACCTGGCTCAATGCCCAATCTAGCCCTACCAGTGCGGGGAGGTGGAATAACCCGCACTGGGCTATGCACTCGTACAGGAGACACCGTGCGCTCTACTGCGTAACACGGTGTTCGCCCGTACTCCCGCTCTCCACGGTTAGCCTGGGAAGTGGGCGCAGGTCTCCTACCTGCCCTTGGCCCACTACCTCTTAGCCCCCCCCCAATAAATTTTTGGGTGGTACTCACGGGCTTTTCGGGCTTCCGTGCTAGACGTGTCCCCTCATAACTCCGGTTCCCTTCTCCGGTTGCCTCTGCTCTCCTCAGTGCCTCCAGCTGTTCCCATGGGAGGCGATGCCTACCAGCCAGGATCTCCTCCCATGTGTAGCAACCTTTCCCGTCCAATACATCGTTCCAAGTCCATTCCTCCTTCTTTTTCTGTCCCTTACTCCGTTTACACAGCTGCTTGGTTCTGGAGATTTGGTGGGTGGTTCTGTAACGGCGGTCCTCCTCCTCTTCAACCGAAAAGGAGGAATAGTGAGGGAACCAAAATGCAGCGGAGTTTGAAGACATGATTTTGTAAAGAAAAGACGAAAACGAAATACACTTGACTAAACAAAATAACAAACGGTGTAGACAGACCTGGACGACGGACTCACATAACACGAATAACGCACGAACAGGGAAAATAGCCTACACATAAAATAACGATGAACAAACAAACCGAAACAGTCCCGTATGGTGCGACAAACACTGACACAGGAGACAACCACCCACAACGAACACTGTGAAACCACCTACCTAAATATGACTCTTAATTAGAGGAACGCCAAACACCTGCCTCTAATTAAGAGCCATACCATGCAACCCATAAACCAACATAGAAACAGAAAACATAGAATGCCCACCCAAACTCACGTCCTGACCAACTAACACATACAACAAACGAACAGAAATAGGTCAGGAACGTGACAGGTAGCTCTTCAGGAACAGGGTTGGACTGAACCTACAGGACGGTAGCTCTTCAGGGAAAGGGTTGGACTGAACCTACAGAACGGTAGCTCTTCAGGGAAAGGGTTTGGGAGCCCTGCAGTAAATTATTTGAATTGTTTACACTTTCAAGCATTTCACGGAATTGTCATAACATGTAAAGCATATACAATAATAAGATCAAATGATTTTAATGTAAATAATAGAATGACAAAACTGTAAAACATTATCCTAAATACAACCCATCAACTTGAAGGTTTGAACATGGAATATACTTTAACCATATACACTAAAAACTCATGGACAATAAAGATTAAGAAATACATAATATTTTACATGAATACAATTTATTCAAGTATAAATTAGTCAGGTTTCCATAGAAGACCATAGATTAACTCTTAATTATCAAAATTACTGAAAATTCTGATAACTTTAGTAAATTACCAGTGGTAACCCATCTCTTTGTCACTATCCCAACCCTACACAGCCCGTCATTACCTCAACCCTACACAGCACATCACTACCTCAACCCTACACAGCCAGTCACAGCACATCACTACCTCAACCCTACACAGCCTTCACTACCTCAACCCTAGATAGCCTGTCACTACCTCAACTCTACACAGCCCGTCACGACCTCAACCCTACACAGCCCGTCACTACCTCAACCATACACAGCACATCACTACCTCAACCCTACACAGCCTTCACTACCTCAACCCTAGATAGCCTGTCACTACCTCAACTCTACACAGCCCGTCACGACCTCAACCCTACACAGCCCGTCACTACCTCAACCATACACAGCCTTCACTTCCTCAACCCTAGACAGCCTTCACTACCTCAAACCTAGACAGACTGTCACTACCTCAACCCTACACAGCCCGTCACTACCCCAACTGTACACAGCCCGTCACTTCCTCAACCCTACACAGCCTTCATTACCTCAACCCTACACAGCCCATCACTACCTCAACCCTAGACAGCCTTCACCTCCTCAACCCTACACAGCCCGTCACCTCCTCAACCCTACACAGCCCGTCACTACCTCAACCCTACACAGCCCGTCACTACCTCAACCCTACACAGCCCATCACTACCTCAAACCTAGACAGCCTTCACCTCCTCAACCCTACACAGCCCGTCACTACCGCAACCCTACACAGCCCGTCACTACCTCAACCCTACACAGCCCGTCACTACCGCAACCCTACACAGCCCGTCACTACCTCAACTCTACACAGCCCGTCACTACCGCAACCTTACACAGCCCCAGAATCATGTTATTGTACTGTAATAGAGGCCTGGTATGACACTTCTCCTTTATTCATAAAGGTAAGAGATGTTTCCACCCATCAAACATCAGCTCATTTTATATGGAAGTAGAAAAACACAGGGCAGAGAGAGGGATAATCATATTTGGGAATTTCTAATTAAATTTATATTTTTAGCCGACTCCATATGTTTGCGTACATTTTTTTTTCAGAAAGGAAATTCAAGTGAATGGTGTTCGCTAGAGTGAGGGCTGGTCCAGGCATCCAGAGATTCCATATGCCGCAGTCCTATATCTAATTAGATTGCTTTACCGAAGCATACTTTAATTTAATCCATCATTAAGACTTAATAAATATAACAATGGTACCTGAAATTTGGAACACACTGAAAAAAAGACAGGCACGTCTCTTCTGAAGTGGAAAGTACTAACGGGGAAATGAAAAGCAAATAGACTCAACTTCATTCGTGTTTACGAGTGCGGGCCTGTTTGCCATGCCCCCATGTCTATTTCTGAGAAAATGTGTGTGAGTGGGAGAGTTAGCGAGAGCATACGGAATTAGATTTCTACGAGGCAATAAGTCCTGTTTTCATCTCTTTCGTCTCACCGTTTTTCCAAACCAACCAGTCAGACCTGACATCATAACCCCTGTGCTGCTGCTACAGGTCCTCTGATGTCATACATGTTGTATTTGCATGAAAAACTCCCCACATACTTGTAATGCCGCTGAGCATTTCACCTGGAGAGAGAGAGTGTGTGTGTGTGTGTGTGTGTGTGTGTGTGTGTGTGTGTGTGTGTGTGTGTGTGTGTGTGTGTGTGTGTGTGTGTGTGTGTGTGTGTGTGTGTGTGTGTGTGTGTGTGTGTGTGTGTGTGTGTGTGTGTGTGTGTGTGTGTGTGTGTGTGTGTGTGTGTGTGTGTGCGGCGGGGAAAGATATTTTTGTGATGTTTTTTTTTCTTTTGTTTTTGGACTTCGGTTGTTCAGACACATTTTTCTCTCTCGTGGCAAGCCAAAGTCTACGCCCCTTCGTCGGTGATTGAGAAATACTGCATCAAACATCTTAGTTAGGTGTAAAAGATATCCTCGTTGATGTTAAAATCAATGACAGATTTCTTGAGTTATTCTTAGATTAATAATGACTATTTTGAGGAAGTGTATACTGGCTACGGCATCTGAAAATGGACATACAGTACTATTATCAGTATGTGAGCTAGGTGCCAGCTGAAGCATATAAAGGAGACCATTGTGTGTGTGTGTGTGTGTGTGTGTGTGTGTGTGTGTGTGTGTGTGTGTGTGTGTGTGTGTGTGTGTGTGTGTGTGTGTGTGTGTGTGTGTGTGTGTGTGTGTGTGTGTGTGTGTGTGTGTGTGTGTGTGTGTGTGTGTGTGTGAGAGAGAGAGAGAAACTACGAAAGAAAAGATTGACGAAAAGGAAATTTTCAAAAGTGCTTGAACTTTCAAGGTCACCTGTTGTGTGCGTGTTTGTATGCCAGTGTTGTAGGTTCACATCATAGAGATCACTACTTGGAAAATTACCTGTTTTTGCAAGGACATTACTGTTGAGGGCTTCCACCATTTTGAAGTAGTCAACTGGGCGGGACTTCCTATGGGTTAAGGAAGGATCACATAATTCCACCTAGGTCACATGGAGGGATTAGCCAATTAATTATGCTTGTGAGAAAACATTTCATAACCGCAGGGGGCAGTAAATCACCAACCATGGCTTTATACCTGTTCAAACAACCCACTTTAGGTGGCAGTATGCACCCTTTCGGCTTGTTTACCAACTCATAGAAGTAGTAAAAGAAGAAAATGGACTACTTCAAAATGGAGATGGCCTCAATGGAGTTGCCCGTGCGCTCACAGATGCCATAACGGGACAGATACAAAGATGAGTCTTCTATCTAAGTCTATGATTTGCATCAGATCCCCCCTTTCCAGCCAGGCATGCAAAGAGAGAGGGGGGTTAGTTGGAGTCCCAGATTGGAAAGCAGGTCTCTATATGCCCTGAAGGCTGCAGTCTCCTTCAGCAGCCTCCTCACAGACAACGTCCGTGCATTAATCATGTGCAATGTGATACCCCCGACCGACAGCCTTAAACAGACAGCGACCAAGCTGTTCCCACCAGCAGGGCAGGATGACACAGATCTGCAAAACCCCTGTACGCTGGGTTATGTGAGGGTGGTGTGCGTGTGTGTGTGTGCATGTGTGCGTACGTACATGCATGTGTGCACTTGTCCATGCATATGGGCACGTTTGTATAAAGAGTGTTTTTTGTGTGTTTGACAAAACAAATTCAGTCGCACGGTCTAACTCAGAAGCAAATCATTTATTAAAAAATCCCCACAGTTTTGTCGCAACCCGGCTTCCATCAGGATTATTGATGTGTTGACCACCATTCCATTCCTTCATATCTCTACAGTTTGTAGGTGTGTGATTGACACTATTATCCCCTATTATTTAACTTTCCCCATTGAAACATCAATGGTCCATTGAAATCCATCAGAGAAGCATGAGAGTGTGAATGATTCAGTCCTAGTTCCTCTTAACAGTACTCTCAGAGCTGGTCATCTTACTGGAGCAGCTCTCCAAACCCACTAACTCCACTCGTCTGTCTGTCTGTCTGTCTGTCTGTCTGTCTGTCTGTCTGTCTGTCTGCCTGCCTGCCTGCCTGCCTCTCTGTATCTTCCTCTGTATGTCCTTGTCTCTCTCTCATTCGTGCACGCTCGCACACAGTCAAGCACACACACGTAGATTGCACCACACACTTCTATTTACTAAGGACACGTGAGCTGCTTATCAATGCTGAAAATCAATGTCTCCACTACCATAGACACCAGGTACTGAGGAACAATGGTCATTGGCTGTCAAGGTGTGGCACTCATTTACAGCAAATTCAATACCTTGGATCATTAACTGATGATTAGAGATGTAACATAGTCCGGTTTTGCACATGGAAGATATTCCCTCTGCTTTCAAGTAGCCGACTTTCCTAAACAGAGAAGAAAAATCAATCTGATCTATTAAATTAGCTTCATCTTGTCTGCTTTCAAGAGCACATTACAGGGGTTAAGGAAGTCTTAAGTATGGAGCTAATATGAACAAAACAATGCTGTTCTATGGATTCAATTAGTTTGATATGAGTCATCTCTGTGAATAAGAAAATAAGAGAATGATCTGTTTCTTTTTTTTATCCCTGTTAACATCAATAGAGTTTCACTGAATGTTGCTGTTTGTCTAGTGAGAGGTCTAGTGAGAATTCACTCTGTATAAAGATAGTGTGACTCAATGTAGATTTCTCAAGGACCAAATCAACCCATTAGTAAATGAAGCATAACTTGTTAATTCAGCATCGTAATGTAAACACAATTGTTTATAGCAAAAAATGTGTGTGACCTAGCATAGTGGAAACATTTGTTCTATTCCGTTCCTCTCGTCAGGCGCATAACAATTTATTAATATCACTTACCCAATGTCAAGGATAACGAGTGGTAGGCAGACAGATGTAGCTTAGACACGTTTCTATGGTTTCCGTGGCTGTGGCGCGCTAGCTGTGTGACCCCGGCAATTAACACTGTGAGAATTGTCTTGAACAATAATGAGGCATTGTTTACTTGGAGAGACGAGGAGATGGAGTGTGGGGGATGTGAAAGAGGGAAGGAGGGAAAGAAGGAAGGGGAAGGGAATAAAGCTTGCTGTGGAGCTAATGGCTAACTAGACTAACTAGGCTAACTAGCCGCAAAGCTAATAGGTTATTAGAGGCTAGAAACTGGGACTTATGGCTAGCGTTGGCCTAGCTATATAGCCAACGCCATGGAGGTTATGTCTGTCTGTCGTTGGGGGGTTAGCGGGTTAGCCTATGGTGGCGTTGGGCTAATGACCACGCCTGTTAGGAAGCCATTCATTTCCCCCATCGTGCCCTGGAGGTTCAGGCCCTCCTGTCCTTCAAAAATCAATTTCAGGACAGTGACCCAATGCGGCTGCCTGAAGTTGTTGCCTATTGCAATAGATGCTTGCTGAAGACATCTCTGACAACCCTCTGTCTTATTTAATTATTCTGTCATTCATTGTCTCTCTCTTGCTCTCTCTCTCTCTGTCTCACTCTCATTGTATTCTCCTTTGCTCAAGGAACCGTTTCTGCTCAGTTTCAGAGTCTGCAGCTACGTGAACTTTGCACACATATTATAATTTTTTATGTCTATCTGAATGACATCGAAGACCATGGGAAGTCCTGTTTGTCATTTGTCTGACCATAGAGTATTGCAACATTAGCAACGTTCTAATGCCTGTATTCCATTTTGAGAGCATGTATTCCATTTTATTCCATTTTCAGAGCATGCAGGCGCTACCAGGAGACAGGCCAGTACATCAGGAGACGTGGAGGAGGCCGTAGGAGGGCAACAACCCAGCAGCAGGACCGCTACCTCCGCCTTAGTGCAAGGAGGTGCACTGCCAGAGCCCTGCAAAATGACCTCCAGCAGGCCACAAACAAGCGGTCCTGCTGCTGGGTTGTTGCCCTCCTACGGCCTCCTCCACGTCTCCTGATGTACTGGCCTGTCTCCTGGTAGCGCCTCCATGCTCTGGACACTACGCTGACAGACACAGCTCGCAATTGCCACAGCTCGCATTGATGTGCCGTCCTGGATGAACTGCACTACCTGAGCCACTTGTGTGGGTTGTAGACTCCGTCTCATGCTACCACTAGAGTGAGAGCATCGCCAGCATTCAAAAGTGACCAAAACATCAGCCAGGAAGCATAGGAAGGAGTTACATTGTGTTGTTTAAGTGTTCCCTTTATTTTTTTGAGCAGTGTATATAAAAAATACCATGCTCTTATATTTGTATTTATTATTGATCCCCATTGGTTCCTGCCAAGGCAGCAGCTACTCTTCCTGGGGTTTATTAAGGATCCCAATCCATTCCTGCCAAGGCAGCAGCTACTCTTCCTGGGGTTTATTATGGATCCCCATTAGTTCCTGTCAAGACAACAGCTACTCTTCCGGGGGTTTATTAAGGATCCCAATCCATTCCTGCCAAGGCAGCAGCTACCCATCTTAGGGTTTATTAAGGATCCCAATCTGTTCCTGCCAAGGCAGCAGCTACTCTTCCCGGGGTCCAGCAAAATTAAGGCAGTTATATAATTTTTATAAAAACATAACAATACATTTCACAACACATTAAGTGTGTGCTTTCAGGCCATTACTCTACGACCACATATCTACAACGCGAAATCCATGTGTACATGTGTGTATGCATCTGTCTGTGTGTGTGTGTCTCTTCACAGTCCCCGCTGTTCCATAAGGTCTATATATATATGTTTTTTTAAATCTGATTTTATTGCTTGCATGAGTTACTTGATATAGAATAGAGTTCCATGTATTCATGGCTCTATGTAGTACTGTGGTTCTCCCATAGTCCTTTCTGGACTTCTGTTCTGTGAAGAGACCTCTGGTAGTATGTCTTGTGGGGTATGCATGGATCTCTGAGCTGTGTGCTAGTAGTTTAAACAGACATCTCAGTGCATTCAACATGTCAATATTTCTCATAAATACAAGTAGTGATGAAGTCAATCTCTCCTCTCCTCCCATCTTTGTGGCACCTGACCACACGACTGAACAGTAGTCCAGGTGCGACAAAACTAGAGCCTGTAGGACCTGCCTTTTTGATAGTGTTGTTAAGAAGGCAGAGTAATGGTTATTATTGACAAACCATCTTAGCTACAGCTGTATCAACATGTTTTGACCATGAATGTTCACAATCCAGAGTTACTCCAAGCAGTTTAGTCTCTTCAACTTGCTCAATTTCCACATTATTCATTACAAGATTTAGTTGAGGTGTAGGGTTTAGTGAAAATTTGTCCCAAATACAATGCTTTTAGTTTGTGAAATATTTAGGACTAACTTATTTCTTGCCTCCCATTCTGAAACTAACTGTAGCTGTTTGTTAAGTGTTGCAGTGATTTCACTTGTTGTGGTAGCTGACATGTATAGTGTTGAGTCATCAGCATACATGGACACACAGGCTTTACTCGGAGCCAGTGGCATGTCAATAGTAAAATATTGAAAATAGTTAGGGGCCTAGCCAGCTGCCCTGTGGAATGCCTGACTTTAGTTGGATTGTGTTGGAGAGGCTTCCATTAGAGAACACCCTCTGTGTTCTGTTAGACAGGTAACTCTTTATCCACAGTATAGCAGGGGATGTAAAGCCATAACACATTCATTTGTCCAGCAGCAAATTATGATCAATAATGTCAAAATCTGCACTGAAGTCTAACAAAACAGCTCCCACAATCATTTTATCATAAATTTCTCTCATCAGCCAATCATCAGTCATTTGTGTAAGTGCCGTGGAATGCCCCTCCTTATAAGCATGATGTAAATCTTTTGTTCATTTGTTTATTATGAAATAGCTTTGTATCTGGTCAAACACCATTTTTTCAAAAAGTTTAATAAAAGTTGGTAACAGGCTGATTGTTCGACTGTTTGAGCCAGTAAAGAGTGCTTTGCTATTCTTGAGTAGTGTAGTGACCTTTGCTTCCCTCCAGGTCTGAGGGCACACACTTTCCTGTAGCCTTAGATTGAAGAGATAGCAAGTAGGAGTGGCAATATTGTCCGCTATCATCCTCAGTAATTTTCCATCCAAGTTGTCAGACCCCGGTGGCTTGTCATTTTTTCCCCTCTTCCACACTCACTTTAGGGAATTCAACATTAAAATGCTTGTCTTTAATAATTTGGTCAGTTATGCATAGATGAGTGGATTCAGTTTGCTCATCTTCCCAATAAAAAGTCATTCAAGTAGAAGGGCAATATCAGTGGGTTTTGTGATGAACGAGCCATCTAATACAATGAATGATGAAGCGGAGCTTGTCTTTTTTCACAAAATGTTATGTAAAGGTGCTCCAAAGCTTTTTACGATCATTCTTTATATAATTTGTCTTTGCTTCATAGTACAGTTTCTTCTTCGTTTTGTTCAGCTTAGTCACATGATTTTTCCATTTACAGTACATGGTGCTGTGCAGACAGATTTATTTGCCATTCCTTTTGCATCATCCCTCTCAACCATACAATTTTCCAATTCCTCATCCATCCAAGAGATAGTCAGTATATGAATGTTATCTGTTACTAGCAAGTTATCATTAACCTTTCTTAGACCACATATGTTCATGTGGGCAATTATTTATCACTTTTCTGGGATTCTTGATTGTTTTTATTGCTTTACTGGGAGGCTTATCAGAGGTAGACGTGACAATGATATTTATGTTTGAGCTGTGGACTTCCTACTCAAGCAAGCCGCCTCAGTGCTAACAGTATGACTCAGGCGCATGATTGCTGTGTACAATAGCTGTAGGATCAGCAGAGGCATTCAGGGCAGTTAGAGGGACATAAATTAGGTTACTTACATTATGACTGCCAACGCCCCTGGGACAATGTACATTTGCAGCAGCCCTACGACAACTCAGCAACACAATGGTAGGGATTATCTGAGCAGGGCTTAGGTCACTGATAAGTCATTGTCTTAACACAGCCTTGAAATACCACCCTATACAACTACTTGAACCCAGTAAAATGACATATAGCGAAAGGGGAAAGCGAAACATTAATTCTTGGAACCCAATAAAATGACAGATAGACAAAGGAGAAAATTTACGCAAGCACAATGACATGTATTGCAGTGACTTCAAAGTCTGTCGTTGGATGGATTAGAGTGAGGAGCTTTAGGATTAAGACACACTGGAGTGACTAGCCCGGAGGGAGGAGGGTTATGGGTAAGAAACCCAGTATAAAGTCTGAGCCATTAGTATGACAACGTAATGGATAAAGGACCCTTTGTGCGTGCGCAGTTGAGATCTGTCATGTATTTTAATACATTTTGAGACGATGAATCGTGACGGTTTTCACTAGGGACAGATATAATTGTTGATATGGTGTTGCAGAGCACTTCGAAGTGTTTTTGAGAAGAGCATCTCTTGTCAAATGTAAATGTATTATTACAAACCCACATTAAGATGACTTGACCAATACGTTGCCCACAGAAAATAGTTCATAACTTAAAGGCAAATGTTGGTGTACGTATGAGTCTGTGTCTGTGTGTGTGTGTGTGCATGTTCGTCCGTATGAGTGTGTGTGTGTGTGTGTTCATCCATGTCCGTCTGAGTGTGTGTGTGTGTGTGTGTGTGTGTGCGTGCGTGTTCATCCATGTCCGTATGAGTGTGTGTGTGTGTGTGTGTGTGTGCGTGGATGTGTTTGGGGGCACCTTTCTGTGTTTGTGTGTGGGCAGGGGGCATGTGGAAATGATGGGAGGCTGCTGTTGTTTTATGTTGGCTAGGCTCCAGGTCGATGGAGGCTGTGTGCATATTGATCTGTAGAACCGTGCACTGGGCTGCAAGCTGATACATTTGGACAATAGATAAAAAATGGAGTTTGAAAGTTTATTCGCACATAGCGTCAGTACATATACAGTATGTATACTATGTAAACTAATGTATATAGTAAATTCAGACCAATTGACTTTTTTTCACATTTTGTCACGTTACAGCCTTATTTATCAAATGGATTAAATTATTCAACACACAACAAATCAATCTACAAACAATACCCCATAATGACAAAGCAAAAACAGATTTCTTGGAGATTTTTTCAAATGTATTAAAAATAAAAACAGATACCTTATTTACGTAACTATTCAGACCCTATGCTGAGACTCGAAATTGAGCACAGGTGCATCCTGTATCCATTGATCATTCATGAAATGTTTCTACAACTTGATTGGAGTCCAACTGTGGTAAATTCAATTGATAATAGGACATGATTTGGAAAGGCACACCTGTCTATATAAGGTCCCACAGTTGACAGTGCATGTCAGAGCAAAAACCAAGCCATGAGGTGGAAGGAATTGTCCGTAGAGCTCCGAAACAGGATTGTGTTGAAGCACAGACCTAAGGAAGGGTACCAAAACATTTCTACAGCATTGAAGGTCCCCAAGAACACAGTGGCCTCTATCATTCTTAAATGGAAGATGTTTGGAACCGTCAAGACTCTTCCTAGAGCTGGGGCCCAGCCAAACTGAGCAATCGGGGAGAAGGGCCTTGGTCAGGGAGGGACCAAGAACCAAATGGTCACTCTGACAGAGCTCCAGAGTTCCTCTGTAGAGATGGGAGAATCTTCTAGAAGGACAACCATCTCTGTAGCACTCCACTAATCAGGACTTTATGGTAGAGTGGCCAGACGGAAGCCACTCCTCAGTAAAAGGCACATGACAGCCCACTTGGAGTTTGCCAAAAGGCACCTAAAGGACTCTCAGACCATGAGAAACAAGATTCTCTGGTCTGGTGAAACCAAGATTAAACACCTTGGCCTGAATGCCAAGTGTCCCATCTGGAGGAAACCTATCACCATCCCTCTGGTGAAGCATGGTGGTGGCAGCATCATGTAGTTGGGATGTTTTTCAGCAGCAGGGACTGGGAGACTAGTCATGATTGAGGGAAAGATGAACAGAGCAAAGTACAGAGAGATCCTTGATGAAAACCTGCTGCAGAGCGGTCAGGACCTCAGACTGGGGAAAAGGTTCACCTTCCAACAGAGCAATGACCCTAAGCACTCAGCCAAGACAACGCAGGAGTGGCTTCGAAACAAGTCTCTGAATGTTCTTGAGTGGCCCAGCCAGAGCCCGGACTTGAACTCGATCGAACATCTCTGGAGAGACCTGAAAATAGCAGTGCAGCAACGCTCCCCATCCAACCTGACAGAGACGATCTGCAGAGAAGAATGGGATAACTCCCCAAATACAGGTGTGCCAAGCTTATAGCGTCACACCCAATAAGACTTGAGGCTGTAATCGCTGCCAAAGGTGCTTCAATAAAGTGCTGAGTAAAGGATCTGAATACTTATGTAAATGTGAAATTTATGTTTTTGCTTTGTACTTATGGGGTGTTGTGTGTAGATTGATGAGGGAAATAAACAATTCAATCCATTTTAGAATAAGGCTGTAACGTATCAAAATGTGGAAAAAGTCTAAGGGTCTGAATACTTTCCAAATGCACTGTACATCTGACTGAATGGAGAAGGGCTTTGTTTGGTGTATGTTCCTAGACACCACCTCATCACCACTGTCCAGAGCAAGGTGTATGTTCCTAGAGACCAGCTCATGACCAGTGCCCAGAGCAAGGTGTATGTTCCTAGACACCACCTCATCACCACTGTCCAGAGTGAGGTGTATGTTCCTAGACACCACCTCATCACCACTGTCCAGAGCAAGGTGTATGTTCCTAGACACCACCTCATCACCACTGTCCAGAGTGAGGTGTATGTTCCTAGACACCACCTCATCACCACTGTCCAGAGTGAGGTGTATGTTCCTAGACACCACCTCATGACCAGTGCCCAGAGTGAGGTGTATGTTCCTAGACACCACCTCATGACCACTGTCCAGAGTGAGGTGTATGTTCCTAGACACCAGCTCATCACCACTGTCCAAAGCAAGGTGTATGTTCCTAGACACCACCTCATCACCACTGTCCAGAGTGAGGTGTATGTTCCTAGACACCACCTCATCACCACTGTCCAGAGTGAGGTGTATGTTCCTAGACACCACCTCATCACCACTGTCCAGAGTGAGGTGTATGTTCCTAGACACCACCTCATCACCA